>NW_028277770.1:0-279574 GCF_059751315.1 Micrasema longulum
GTCTACTGCAAAGAAGGTCACGCATCCTGAAAAAGCAGTCTCGCGCCACTTCTATTCTGACTTTGATCTATCGCGAGTGATTCCATTTATCATTCAGCCAGCATCCTAAATATTTATATTGATGAACTTGCTCAATAAACTATGCTCCAAGTTTTAAAGTTGTTGAGAAAGTCTGTGGCTTTTTCCGAATAACCATACATTTAGTCTTGGAAATATTCATCTCTAGCCCTTTATTCAAACTTGCCGTGTAAACTTTGTCCAATAATAGTTGCAGGCCTTCAATAATATCTGCTAGAAGGACAGTATCATCTAAAGTAACTAAAAATGAAAAAAAATCTTTGATTGTTTCATAATAAATGTATATACTTGCATAAATGTGTATACCAGGGGCGTGCGGTGGGGATTTCGATTAAAGAAGCAGTCACTACGTACTAGATACATATGTATATAGGTAAAATTTGTGCCTACTACCAACACATAAATTCAAATCAAGTGCTTTGAAATAAACTAAAAATTAATTTAATGCCATAATTTCAACGGAAAAAAATTACGGTTCATAGTTTAATATCGTTCATAGATGGCGCTTTTATGATTTTTTATTGAAAAATGCAATTTTTACGTTCATTTTCTATGGAAATTTTACAAAACTTGGTTTGCGGAAACTTTACACTTCATTGATTGTAACAAATACCATAACAATGCAATTTGGGTCCTTTTCACAAAATAGTGTCTTCTTCTTCTTCTTCTGCGCCTTATTCTCTCCACTGCTGGATAAAGGCCTCTTTCAAACGTCTTCATTCCTTCCTATCACCCGCTTTCATCATCCACGTTTTACCGGCAATAGAGGCAATGTCGTCGACCCATCTTTTCTGTGGCCTTCCAACACTTCTCACAAAATGGTGAACTAAACAAAAAATAACTTATCTTAAAAGTGGAGGTTTCAACCATTTCTCACATGTATGAAGAATGACTAGACAGGTGCCACCGTTTTGTAACAACAATTCACGGATAGTGTATACTTGAAATGCCGTATTAAACAGACTTCATGAACTCGGCAATAGTTATTCCCACGTATCTATACACGATATAATTAGTGTAGGGTATTGTTCCTATATAACAGATCTTTTGAACTTTTTCAAAGATGGTGAATTTATTTACTTATTTATTACATTATACATACATTTGTTAAGGGAGACACAGTTTATAGCGACACAATCAGGAACGACCCATGTCTGTGAACTTGCTCCGACTAGAAAATCCGTGTTGAGTCGGGGCACTTGTAATGCATTCATAACCATACATTCACACACGTATATACATATATATTCGCACATACATATTTATATTATATTTTAAACATATAAATTAAGTTTATACACATCATTGATACTTTATACATTATTTCATTTTACATTTATAGATACATATTAATCATTTACCAGTTAGTCCACATTTGATCGCAGAAATCCATTCCCGTTCGAGCAAACCAGTTACTCGAACCAGATTTGAATTTCGAAAATGACTCAGATTTCTTTGTTACCTGATCTAGTAAATTAAAAATTCTTGGACCTACTACAAAGAAATGTCTCTTGGCCAAAGTTGTTTTACTTTTTGGTACGTAGTAATTTACTTTAGAGGAATATCTTATTATTATTTCCTGTTGTGTTCTTTATATGAAGAATGACTAGACAGGTGCCACCGTTTTGTAGCAACAATTTACGGATAGTGTATACTTGTAATGCCGTATTAAACAGACTTCATGAACTCGGCAATAGTTATTCCCACGTATCTGATATATTTAGTGTACGGTATTGTTCCCATAGAACAAACCTTTTGAACTTTTTCAAAGATGGTGAATGGTAATTATATTTATTTATTCATGTATTTCATAATATATACAGTTTTTTGTTCACTTTGCCCAGCTGTATGAAACAGCACTTATGATTTTCTTGTTGAATTAATTTAGAATGTTTTATTATTTAATTTTGTTTTTTACATTTATTCTTGTATTGTTTAAACTTTCCACTGAATTTGCTGTATAATTTTTAGGTTAACTTTTAAAATATAAATCTTGTTTAATTTTTTAGGATTCATTTTTTAAATAAATCTTGGGTATAAAGAAATTTGTGTTTTCAAAATAAAATAAAAAAATACTAAGCCAAATATGTCAGTATTATAATTCTTTTTAAAAGGCAGATTTGCCGTTTATGTTAATAAAATAAAAAATAAATAAAATTTATTTGTTTTATTATTAATAATATTATTTGATTAATAATATCGAAAAATTTTAATCAAAATAAAAGTCTAAGCAACTACATTACAACATCATTATACTAAATGCTTACCCACCACATACCGCACACCGCATCTGAGGACATAAGTCTCCTTGGCGGTGCCTACATCCACGGAAAATTTACTCTTTGTCAAACGAGAAAAGCTGCCCGAAGGAGTTCTCTATAATCTGGTAGCCTTAGCATCTTTGTGCTGAAAGAAAGTAATCCAGAAGTACATAACATGTACATCATTGGATTGAGAAAAGAAGGAAGTGAATTCTTCACTGACTGGGATTAAATTGATTGGACAGAATCAATTCGCCGAAATGACTTCAAGAAGCGATTGGAAATAATTAGTTATATTTAATTATAATAATAAAAATACTTTATAGTTTTATTCCACTTTTATTTATAATTATTTTATAATTTTTTTACCAGTGACCGGGTTTCATCGTGACCGACATCGTCAGACTGGTGGGAGACTAAACAAATGTCTATGTTATATACAAGTGCAAGCAGGGGTTGTAAATCATGATTTTATATAATTATGTAAAGAAAAGAATTTAAATTAAAATCATTCAAGTATAAGGTAATAAAGAATATAAGTTTTGTTTGAATGTATATAATAAAACACCAGTTGCACCAAATTTGTTTAGTCTCCCACCAGTCTGACGATGTCGGTCACGACGAAACCCGGTCACTGGTAAAAAATTTCTAAAATAATTGTAAATAAAAGTGGAATAAAACTATAAAGTATTTTTATTATTATAATTAAAATGCAGTTCCACCAAGAAATGTCAGTAGAAAATCTCAACAGTTATATTCGTTGTACATTTTCCGATACACCAACATAATAACGTTTATCACCGTTGTAATATTTATTTAACGTTGAATGGCGACGGTTTTACACGAATAAATGTTGACCGCTGAAGGTAAGATGTCGCATTAGATTGACAATGTCGAGTGCTTAGGGGCGCTCGAAATAAAGTCTACTGGTTTTCAATCGACTTCATTCGTACGGGTGGTTCAATTGTCACTCATCAAATTGCAGATGTCGTATACAATCCTAAAGACGAATGAGCCCAGCATATGGTCCCAGGTTCTTTTTCACACACAAACTGTATTCTTTCACCGCTCCACCGCGCCTAGACACGGAATGTATAAAATATGTAAATGAGCATAAGATATGTTAATTAAACGCTCTGTAGAAACAAGTTTATGAACACAAAAATATAGGGCAAACAATATAAATTGTTGGTCACAATTGTTTCAGGATCAAAGTTATCATGCAAATTATCACCACGTTTTAATTAGTTATGGAGCTAAAAGATAGTGAAGTTTATTTATTTCTATATAAAAAACATGTGTCTTACAAGAGAAAACCAATATTTTTTTAGATTTGTACCTTTGTAGTTTTGAAAGGGGGTGTTTTTTTAAATACGAAGAATAGTACAACTCAAAACATCATTTTTTAGTTGTCGTGTTATGGATCTGAGCCATCGATATTTCGGTTTCGAGTATTATTCTGTAGAGTTTTACATTTTTTCTTAATTCTATGAAAAAGTAGGAATGAACAGTAATTTATGATTTGGATGGGGGAGGGGGCTTTTAACAACCATAGTAAACCATTGGAAACTGTTCAAAAACTTATCTTTAAAAAAATGCTTCACACAAATCGCACTTTTCCCTCTTTTCAATTGTTTCAAGAAGCTAAACTTTTGGAAATAAGACAAATATATTGTTTTCAATGTTTAAAACTAACTAACTAACCATCACGCCATTTCCCCGGAGGGGTAGGCAGAGAGGATAGAACGCCACACCACTCTGTCCTGGCACACTTCCTTTGCTTCCTTCACATTCATACATCTTCTCATGCACGCACGTCGATTATTCCGACTTTTCACATGACCACTTTCAAGAATTTGTTGTACTTGATCATGCCATGTCTTTCTCGGCCTTCCTCGACTTCTACAACCAGACACATTCGCATCATAAATCTTTTTAGCCGTTCTTTCATCATTCATTCGCTCCACATGACCGAACCATCGCAAAAGACAAATTGTAGTAAATGGAGATAGTTTGAAACAGGTCGAAGAATTTGTATATCTGGGTAGTATGTTTACTAGAGATGGAAATATGGACAAGGATATTGAAAGGAGGGTTAGTGCCGGTAACAGAGTTAATGGTGCCTTAAAGTCTGTCGTAGCAAATAAGTGTCTATCGCAAGAGGCTAAATTAGCAGTTCATAATGGAGTTCTGGTACCAACCCTAATGTATGGAAGCGAAGCATGGAGTTGGAAAAAAAGGGACGAAAGTAGACTGAATGCTGTTGAAATGCGATCCCTCAGGCGAATGTGCGGAAAAACAATGTATGATAGGTGCCCTAATGTCGAAATTAGAGCAGAATGCAAGGCTGAGTTAAGCATTATCGACAAATTAAGAAAGGTCTTTTGCGATGTTTAAAATATATATTTAATAACCAAAATTCATTTACAAGTAATTCAAATAGATCAAGTCTATGAAGGAATCGTGTGTTAGAAATACTACATTGTAAAACGAGGCTAGCGCAACAACATGCATATTTTATGGGTCCAAAAAAATTTAATCCTTTTTTCACTGATAATATTTCGTTAATCCCAAACCTTCAAAATCTTCCTTCTTTTAAAAAACACGCACTATCCTGGATTCAAACTAAAGATATTAACTCTTTTTTTTCTATAATATATTTTGTTGCCCTTTAATAATAAGGAATATTTTAATGTTTTTTTTTTAATTTTTGTTTTCTTTTTTTATTACTTTACTTTACTCTTTTTTATATTATACCTGTCTATTTATAGGAGCGAAAAATTCATAAACCTTTCTGGTATACCCACGAACAGGCCATGCCTTTGTGGGATTTTTGTCTACTATTTTTAATGTAAATATGCATTTCATTACAATGTAATTATCCTGTTTTTAACACTCTGTTTTACCTCTTTTGCATATTGTAAAAAAAACAAAAAAAATCCCTATCAACACCCAATGGGTGTATATTATCGGCCTCGTAGCGCAATAGTAAGCGCGTTAACCTACCATGCAAGAGGTCTCGGGTTCGATTCCTGACATGGTTGATACGATTTATCGACATTTTTTAATATACTTTTTTACAATATACATAAGAGGTAAAACAGAGTATTAAAAAAATAAGGATAATTACATAGCAATAAAATACACATTAACGTTAAAAATAGTAAACGAAAAAATCCCACAAAGGCATGACCGTGTTCGTGGGTATACAAAAAATGTTTATGAATTTTCGCTCCTATAATTAATAGACAGTTATAATATTTTTGTATAATATAAAAAAGAGACAAGAAAATATTGCGCAAAAGATTAGAAGGTACTTATTTTATTGTAATTAAAAAAGAAAACAAAAATAAAAAAACATTAAAATATTCCCTATTATTAAAGGGCATTTATTATGAATTTTTGCTCCCATAATAAATTGACAGTTATAATATTTTTGTGTAATATAAGAAAAAAAAATATTTACAAGATTAAAAGGTTTGTTTTATAGCAATTAAAAAAAGAAATAAAAAATTTACAAAACATAAAAATATTCCTTATTATTAAAGGACAACTAAATATATCAAAGAAAAAAAGAGTTCATATCTTTAGTTTGAATCCAGGATAGTGCGTGTTTTATAAAAGAAGAAAAATTTTGAAAGTTTGTGATCAATGAAATATCATCAGTAAAAGATAATTAAAATTTTTGGGCCTATAAAATATGCATGTCTCTGTGCTAGCCTCGTTTTACAAGGAATTATTATTAGCTATATTTATTATTGATTAATAATAATAATAATTAATTAATTATTCATCGGGAAATCGCTTCCCTTGCATATTTCGTATTTTTTGTTACTAAGATTTACAATTCTTCTTTGTTGTTAGCAAAAAGCACGGTGTCATCAGCATACAAAAGACAATTTACAGTAAAACCACCCATTTTTGCTCCCATTCTTAAACCTTTCAGTTCTTTCTTGCAGATATCGATATACACGTTGAACAGCCAGCTTTCATTTTCCCTTCTCAAAAATGTTTTTCCTCTCTGTTGCAACAAATTCCGATCTAAATAACTCCCTAGGGAGAAAATCCAGCCTTCTAAAAACATTTGGACATATTTAAAACATCATATTTTAGAGTTGTTTAAAAACTTATATGAATTCGCCTAAAGTTTTCATGCCTTTTCCAAATTCTGTACTTATACCCTTTTAAGTAAAATGAAGATATGACGGTAAAATTTCCCCTTTATTTTCTCATTATTAAAGATTCATATCTACGCGCCATGAATAAAATTGGAATATTTTAAGAAGGAAAATTGTATTATGATTTTTAATTGAGTTTAAATTCCTTTCTTGGCAGTATTACGTAAGTTTTACATTTTTCAGCAATATTTAAAAAAACGACAGAATTTCTGTTGAAATATCCTAGATCGAAGAACGGTGAGTTTTTAAATTGGTAAGCTACAAAATTATGATAAAATGTCCATAGCGGTAGTATGGACTTTTGCCAACAGGGCTGCACTTTACGTAGGAATGCGATTTAAAAAAATGTTTTAAATGTCAGTTTAAGTAACATGTATTTTTGGCATGTATATATTTACTTTTTATTTGCATAATAACGATTATATATTTCTTGCATTTGATTAGCTAGGCATTTATAATTAAGTAGTTTTTTTTTTTGTTATGGTTATATTAGTTTGGAACTATTTATTTTATTTTATTTTATTTTATTTTATTTTATTTAGAAAACATACAGTCATACAAAATCAGTATTAAAAACAACAATTTTTTAACATAAAAAGACCAATTAAGTTTTCATAAATTAAAAAGATATAAACATTAAATGTGACAAAAAATAAAAAATAAATAAGAATTTTAAGTGAAAAAAAGATAATTGTTGACATTTGCATTTTCCATGGAGGTAATAAATTAAAATAAATAAAAATACCGAATGTACACTCCGAGCCATCCACGCACACACATGAACGCACATATAAAACATACACAAACATATACATTACATGCGGCACATATGCAAGTTGGTACATAAAAAAGGGAATTTAATCTTTATGCTTTAAAAGATAAAAAATCTCCATCTTAGAACAGGCTGAGCCATGTTAGATGGAGACTATCCTAAACAGAGAACACTCCGTTTTCATCTTCTATTCCCTAGTTTTATATAGATTCCCTGTTATTAAATATGTATCCTTACTTTTTGCAATAACCTATATAATAAACCTCTCTGCTGATATTTAAAAGTATTATCGTTCCCCACATTGATTATTGCTCCAGTATTTTATATTTAAGTAATGAAGGAGATCTAAAGAGACTCCAAATAATACAAACCAAAGCGATGAGGATAATATCAAGATGTGGGAGACGAACAAAAGTTAAGAAAATGATTCAACTTCTAGATATCACGACAATTGATCAAAGAATCAAATTCAATGTTGCTAATGAAATAAACAAAATTATTAAAGGAATAGTTCCGAGATATTTTTAAAATAAACTAAAAAATAATGAGTTCTTTCATAGAAACTATGCAACAAGAGGAGCTAAAAATATAAGACTGGAAAAGAAATCAAAAGCAATGTCCCAGAACTGCCTTATGTACAAGGGAATACAATTATTTGAAGAAATGCCAGAAAGCATAAAAATGAAATAAATGTAAATATATTTCAAATTAAATTTAAAAAGTATATATGTGAAAAATATTAGGTTATTAAGTGTATAATAGTGATAAACAATAATAAGTATAGATGTAAATATTGTGTTGTAAATATATAATCTACTATGTTAATCATAGAACTAAATAAAATAAATAATAAAAAATATATTTATAAAATAAATATATTTTTGTAACATTACTAAAAAACCAGTAAAAAGAAATAAATGCGTAGAAATTAGAAATAATTTAAAGATAGAATCTGATTGGATTCGATAAAAAGTTCATGTTTTTTTAAGCATTCAAAAACAAACTTTTTTTTACGCTACTAACTTGTTTTCGACTTAACAGATTTGAGATTTTAAAAGCTATTAAAATGCCCATGGCAAAGCTCATCATTTTGCTAAAAACCGCACAACATTGCCTTTTACATATATAGACAAAGGATGGTCTTATTTTTTTCATAGCGATAGTTAGAGGGCTGGCAATCCATACAGACTACTTTTCATGCCAAAAAATATCTATACCATCTGGATTTTTCTAACTAATTTCTCCCAAATACTACATAAACAAAGCCGCGGATAACAGCTAGTAAATTAATAAATGTATTTATCAAAACTTGAAGTGACGTGCTATTCATTTTTTTCTTTGAATGCTCTAGTACATTCAACAATGTTCTGAGTATGTCTAAACGTTTGCAGACAGGCTGGATTTGCTCGCTTCCGCAAACATTTGGACATAATAAAAACATTGTTAAATTAACTAACTGGTATAAGAAGAAGTATTCAAATCGGAAAATTGTTTTCAGGCGTTGCCTTGAATTGGTACAGCCGGATGAATCTAACCCACAAAAGTCAACAGATGGAAGAGTTAAGGAAACGTGTGTGGATTTTCAAACATAGGAAGAATGGTGAATGTTACACACTGTGTAAAATGACCACTTAAACCAGCCAATGACGGGTCATAAGCCCTGTAAATGCCTAGACATCCATATTCCCTTCTCAATATGTTTTCCCCTTCTGTTGTGACAAATTTAGATCTAGTAATTAAATTTATTTCAACAGAGAGGGAAAAAGTTTTCGAGAAGGGAATATGGAAGTCTAGGCATTTACAGGGCTTATGACCTGTCATTGGCTGGTTTAAGTGGCCACTTTACACACTGTGTAACATTCACCATTCTGCCTATATTTGAACATCTATATTTCTTCATTTCTTTCATCTGTTGATGTTTGTGAAGTTAAAGAGCTGAAACCTTTATTTATGCGGGTGATATTGATCTAATTGAATTATTTCACCTACATATTAGGCAACGCCTGAAAAAATTTTTTTTTTCAATTTCTATACTTCTTCATGGACCAGGTAATTTATCAACAATATTTTGAGTTTGTCCAAATTTTTGTAGACAAGGACTGGATTCAACTCCCTGGGGAGCTGAGCAGCCAATGACAGGTCATAAGCCCTGTAAATGCCTAGACTTCCATATTCCCTTCTCGAAAACTTTTTCCCTCTCTGTTGAAATAAATTTAAATACGAACAACTCCCTAGGGAGGAAATCCAGCCAGTCTGCAAGCATTTGGACATAATCAAACATTGTTGATCTAGTAATTGTTTATATATTATTTATACATGAAAATATATTTAAAATAGACTTTATTTTGATATTTTAAAATAAAATAAAATCACTTTGTTTTTATGTACCACTTATATTTTTTATAATTTGCTAACCAACTAGTTTCGGATATACTTTGCCTACTTCAGGGTTAATTACAAACTAACACAACATATATAAATTTGTCACAGTTAAGGTAGAGTGGGCGTGGCTACGGGGGTAGAGAGAAGTGGGGGTTTGTGTGTGGATTTAGGGAGAGGGAACATATTGAAAATGGGACTATTACTAAGATTTACTTGATTATAAATAATATTCAAATATTTATTTACAGCATTTCTAATCTCTCATATTTCAAAATAATCAAGTGCATATCCTTTTTTGTATGTATGTAGAATTTTGATGTCATCTTCAAAGTTGAATGAGTGACTATTTGTTAGGATATGGTCAGCAAACTCTTGAAAAAAAAAAAATTGTTTTTAAGACATCTCATATGTTCTTAAACTCTAGTTTTAAAAGTACTTGATGTTTTTCCTATATAAAATGACTTGCAGTCATGGCACATCAACTTGTCCCTCTCCCTACATTCATACACTAATCCCCTCTCTTCTCTACCTCCGTAGCAACGCCCACTCTACCTTCACTGTGAAAATTTTATATATGAAGAAAGCATAGTATTGCCGAAACTAGTTGGTTTTTAAATTATAAAAAATATATATGGTACATAAAAACAAAGTGATTTTATTTTATTTTAATATATTAAATAATAATGTTCCACAAAATAAATGCTTCAAACATCAAAAATACTATATTTTAAGCCCTCGTGTGTCTAAAATAAACCAAAAATATTTTTTCGAAACTCTACGCTCGAACTCCTTAACACTCAACAATAAAATCCATTGTATGAACTTTTCTTTTATATTATGAAGTATGAAGTAATGGCGGGAAAATACAAATGTCACATTTTTCATAATTCTTTTGTTTTGCATTTAATTTGAATATTCTGCTAAAATTTTCGCTTTGAAGCATTTATTTTGAGTGACTGACGTATTCTTTATTTGAAAATTTATCATTAATTTTATAACAAAAGAACGAATATCATAATTGAGATTAAAAAAAACTTGATATTAGTGAAATTACTTTGTATACTAACTGGCAAGTGCGTACATGTACATAATAAGTATTTTTTGCGTATTATTAAAGCAATTGTTATTGTTTCCAATGTTTAAAATATATATTTAAGAACCAAAATTTATTTACAGGCAATTCAAATAGATCAAGTCAAAGAAGGTATTGTGTGTTAGAAATACCACATTGTAAAACGAGGCTCGCACAGAGACATGCATATTTTATTGGCCCAGATTTTTTTATTATTTTTTAACTGATAATATTTCATTGATTCGAAACTGTCAAAATTTTCCTTCTTTTAAAAAACATGCACTATCTTAGATTCAAACTAAAGATATGAATTCTTTTTTTCTGTGATTTATTTTGTTGCCCTTTAATAATAAGGAATATTTTCGTGTTTTTATTATTTTTTTAATATTCCCTTTTTTTATTACTAAAATAAAAAAATGCCATATAATCTTTTACGGAATATTTTACATTTTCTTTCTTATGTTACACAAAAGTTATAACTGTCCAGTATTTATTATAGGAGCAAAAATTCATTAACATTTTCTTGTATACCCACGAACAGGCCATGCCTTTGTGGGATTTTTTGTTTACTATTTTTACTAATCATATGTATTTCATTGCTATGTAATTATGCTTTATTTTTTTATACTCTGTTTTATCAGTTATGTTTATTGTAAAAAAACAACAAAAAAAAAAATAATTAAAAAAATTAATAAAACCACCATATTATGAATTTTACTGGAAAAACAATTTACAGTCAAAAGTTCACCTGAGAGAAGTACTTAGTACCAATCGCGAGAAAAAAACATAAATTTGTGCTTATGTATAAGTATCTACATAATATGTTAGTAATATAAATATAAATTACTATTTTTTCTGCGGTTCTGTTAAAATCAACTCAAACAACAATTATTATTGACTACGCGATATACGTAGCTTTATTCTACACTGTTTTAATATAATACTTGTAGAAAGGTTTATTTACAAATACCACAATGACATTTAGCAGTAACTGTCAACACTGAGCACTGGACGGTTCCTTTTAAAAATAATCATGCCAAAAACGGCCTCTGCGAACGCCACATGTCCTATGTGATACATATGTCAACGGTATCCTATCAAAGAAAAATATTCCTTCGGAAATAATGTTCGAAATACTAGTTTCCAAATACAGAATCTTCAAATAATATTTGTAATCTGCAAGCTTGTTTTAGTACTAAAAAAGCTGACGTGGTTTAAAGGTGTAAAATATGGAGTACTTTTTGTATGGAGAAATAAGCTGAGGTAATCGGCTAGCTTCATCGTTCACTGAGAACTGTATGGGCGCTGGGCGCACTTTTTTTGAATAATGATATAAACGGCGGTGGAGATTTATAAAAAATTACAATTATTTTATTTATTTTCGCATAACCATATGTACTATGGAACATTATTTTTGAAAGTCAAATTTATTTATTTTATTTATTTATTATCATTATATTACATGCACAAAATTATAATTTATGCAAAGTTGCTTTGACTGTTTAACTAGGGTTATTTACCCCGTTCAAAGACAGTCAAAAAAATATAAAAAACAGTAATCAATATATAGAAACTGTTATTAAGATACAGGACAAAGTGAAAAAGGAGTAAAAAATGGAGTAAACACATGGTAAAAAATGTAGTAAAACATAGCAAAAATGTAGTAAAAACATAGTAAAACTGTAGTAAAAACATAGTAAAAATGTAGTAAAAACATAATAAAAGTGTAGTGAAAACATAGTAAAAATGTAGTAAAAAAAAGTAGCAAAAACATAAAAAAAACAAAGTAATAAATGTAGTGAAAACATAGTAAAAACCATTAAAATATATAAATATGTCTTAACATATTACAACAGAGATGAAGAACATTTAAGAGAAGGTAATATAAAAGCCTAGGTATCTACAGGGCTTATGACCTGTCAATGGCTGGTTTAAGTGGCAACTTTACACACTGTTTTCACCATTCTGCCTATATTTGAACATCTTTATTCCTTCAATTCTTTCATCTGTTGATGTATGTGAAGTTAAAGAGCTGAAACCTTTATTTATGCTGGTGAGATTCATCTAATTGAATTATTTCACCTACATACTAGTCAACGCCTGAAAATGTTATTTTTTCAATTTCTATACTTCTTCATGGACCAGGTAATTTATCAACAATATTTTGAGTTTGTCCCAAACATCAACAGATGAAAGAATTGAAGGAATATAGATGTTCAAATATAGGCAGAATGGTGAATGTTACACAGTGTGTAAAGTGGCCACTTAAACCAGTCATTGACAGGTCATAAGCCCTGTAGATGCCTAGACTTCTATATTACCTTCTCTTAAATGTTCTTCATCTCTGCTGTAATATGTTAATATAAACAGCTCCCCAGGGAGTTGAATCCAGTCCTTGTCTACAAAAATTTGGACACACTCAAAATATTGTTGATAAATATGTCTATAAAAATATTTTGAAACTCAGTAAAATGCGATAATAATGGTATGCTGTGCATAATTAATAGCTTATTATGACGATTCGCATCTGCTAAGTCATAGTCTCTCCCATCCATGAAATACAATAGAAGAGCTGCTTTGTAGGCTATAAACTTCCCATGGAACAATTCACTGATAGATATCGCGGTACAAATTCGTCCAGAGTATGAAGTCAAGCATTGTTGCCACAGTATTGTTAGGTTTGCCGAGTTGTCCTTCCCTATTTATTGCAAACATTTTTCATTTATTTATGGTTAAATACGGCTTTTCTGTATTTTTGGAAATTTTTAACATTCGTTATTAACATAATAAATTATTTTTCACAAGCCAGATATTTATATCACAACTGTTTTATATCTGAATAAAAAACACAAATTTTAGGCTTTTTAATTCAATATGAGGCGTTTGATATTTCTTACCTGATACAAGAGTATTAAAAAATAGGATAATTACATAGAAAAAAATAAATTACAATAACAAATACATATTGACAGTAAAAATAGTTAACAAAAAAATCCCACAAAGGCATGGCCTTTTCGTGGGTATACAAGAAATGCTTATGAATTTTTGCTCCTATAATGAATTGACAGGTATAATATTTTTGAGTAATATAAGAAAGAAAAAATATGTTTTGTAAAAAAAAAGGAAATAAAAAATATTTTAAAAAACATAAAAATATTCCTTGTTATTAAAGGGTATCAAAATATATCATAGAAAATAAGAGTTTTCTTTATTTTGAATCCAGGATAGTGTGTGTTTTTAAAAAAATGGAAAATTTTGAATGTTTGGAATCAATGAAATATTATCAGCTAAAATATAATTTTAAAAAATTGGGATTATAAAATATGCATGTCTGTGCTAGCCTCGTTTTACAATGTGGAATTTCTAGCACAGGATTCCTTCTTTGACTAATAATAATCATGACAGAATGACGATGAGACATTAGATCATCTGTTCTTTGACTGTCCCCTCTACGACAGAAGCGAATTCCTTCAAAATATGTGTACGTTCTCTCTTAACGTAAAATTTTTACTCGCCCAGAATGATTTGGATACTTATTTACTTCTGACTAAATTCTTAAGGACAAATAATAAAAATATTTCAATTTGTTTAATATTATTTGCCAAATTTAAATAATAAGTCTAATTGAATGTCCCATTTTACTTTTGGGCCAAAATGTCATGTAATGTTTACGTTTAATTTAGACAGTTATAATATTGTATTGTCACATAACTCTTTCATACTGATTTAAACTACCTCACATTATATTATATTTTATCGTGGGTATGTTTTTTTTTTATCGTTCACTGAAGCGTATTTTATTTAAATTTCTTATTCTTGTTTCTAAGAGCCAAAATCACTCGCAAACGAGTGGAGGCGTATAATAATTTATTTATTTTTAAATCATGGCAGGATTTGATGTCATATTTTATAACGATTTAGTTTATTAGACGAACTACATACATTACAAAATAAGTTATTTTCTTTTTAATCTCATCCCAGAATAGCGGGAAATTTAGACATTAATTGAATTTAACGTCATAATTATTATTATTCACGTCATTTGTAAAAAAAGATTTATTGAATAAAAATGAAGGTAAAAGCTTGTCCCTAAAATAACATGTTTGACCAATAAATAGCAATTTAACGGGTGTGTCTAAATTTTACTTGTAACGGGAGATGATTAATTCGAATGAAAACAAACGAGTGTATTCGAATACTTAATCAATTCGAATAAAATTCCTAATGCAGAAAATCATTTGGAATTAATTAGTAATTGAATAAAAATAAATATATATAAATAAAATAATAAAGTTAATTAACAAACGAATTAATTATTTGAAAATTTAAAATATGTGTTTGGCGGAATACAGCGGAACTTTGGAACAACTATACGCAAGGAGCGTGGAATAAATTAAGGGTCACGTATAACAACTCATACAGACAATTATTCGGATTGCCTAGGTACTGCAGTGCCTCTGAAATGTTTACAGCTGGACGAATAAACACCTCCGCTGCCCTGCTTCGCCAGAGAGCCTGGAGCCTATGGGAACGCCTAAAAAACTCTAATAACGAAATTCTCCAAGCCACTGCAGGGTGGATCCATTCACCGTTGTTCGAGCGACGCGACGGCGCGATATGTTAAGACCACCATAAGTGCTGCAATATAAAATTTTATTTTATGTTTATTGTTATATTTATGTTTATTGTTATATTTATGTATATTGTTATATTTATGTTTATTGTTATATTTATGTTTATTGTTATATTTTTGTATATATTTATAATTAAGGAAATTATTAAAAAAAGGAAAAAAAAGGGGGGGGGGGTGATGTTTCTTTTATTTGTTAGATTCACCTTCGTAAACTTTTACGCTATTTTGTATTTTCTTTTAAATCTTTTTAGTATTGATAATTCAATTCCATAAATTAAAAAATACTTAAATAGGTGCGAAGGTTTTCACGGTCACTGTTATCAATATTATGTATCTTTTTTGGGTGATACCGTGTATGTTGGATTTGATCCGACGTTTCGGCTACCATTGCAGGAGCCATCTTCAGGGAAAACAGTTTTCTTTTCAGTTTTATATCAAATTGCATTGTAGTATTGGCAAATACGCATTTCATATATACATATTTTTATATCTTATTTTTTCGTGATAATTTACGCTTGCTTGTTTATTAATTTAACTTAAATTTGTCTTTCTTGCTTACCGTAACACTTGATTTACTGTTTGCTTTACAGAATTTATTTCATAAGCTTATATCTTTGCATTTTTTGTTTATATGCTTACTGTTTTTTCTTGCATACCATTGTCATTACTGTTTTTTGTTTATTACTTTGTAAAACTTTTTATTATATCCTTTCTAACTAATTTCAAATATTTTTCCTGTGTATTCTGTGTTTATTATTTAGTATGTTAGCATGTATTTCATTTTTATTTTTTGTAAATGCCTTTTGGGCGTTAATGAAAAAAAATAAAAATATATATATTTTAAAAGATTGTACGTATGTATTTATAAATATTGATGATGAATATTGTAAACGGTACTTTAAGCCGTAAATAAATAAACTATCTACAAAATTATAACTGAGTTATAAGTGATACTAATCAAACCAAATTTAATTGCTTTTATCTACAGGATATGCGGTCGGTTCAATTATATCAACCTGTTACCACAATTCATGCTGTGTTATACGGTTCAGAAAACTGGTCATAAAAATTATATATTAACAAATAACCAGAAGGATGGCGAACATTTTAGAGAAGGGAATATGGAAGTCTACGCATTTATTTATTTATTTATTATATACATAAGGCCTAAGCCAATTACAACAGTTACACGAAGAAACATAAATGCAAGAAACTGAACAAAAAGAACATAAAACTATTTAGCAAAGATAAACAAGGGCAAAACAATAATAGTATACAATATATTATTTATTTATTTATTTATTAACGGACATTGTCCATGTATACAATTTATAAGGTTTAAATATTACAATAAAAGAGTAGTTTAAAACATTTAAAGAAAAAAGAAAGAAGCATTGACAAACATAAGGGACATCGAGACAAGATCTGGACTATTTATTTAGTGCTCGTTTAAATCGTTGTAAACTTAAACCAAAAAAGTCCAGATCCTGTCTTGAGTTAACAATACGACAAAGGCGGGTCATTGGAGAATTTAGGCCATAGTTTGTTCTATGCTGATCGATGAACAGTACTTCATTGTTTCTCAATCTACGAGTCGGAATATTGAATTTTACTTGTCCCAGTAATGATGGAACATCGATTATACCATTTAGTATGCCGAACATATATATGGAGTCAATATTAGTTCTACGTTTTTGTAGACTAGAAATATTTAACATTGACTCTATTTCAGCATAAGAATAATTATCTCTCTCTAGTCCAAGCATCCACGCTATTTTTCGAAGCAAGCGATGTTGGACTGATTCAATGTGATTTATGCGATTGACATAGAATGGAGACCAGACCAGACCATATTAAAAAAAACGAAAGACCAAAAACTTTGAGCTAAACCATGCCAATCCAACTTCATCCCACACTGTTTATTCGCGAAGAGATCTACGAAAAGCCGGAAGATCTATCCCAAAAAATTCCAAGTCGTGTGATGAATTGACTAATCTACACATTCTGGACATTAGGGCATAAAAACCAAAGTTGCTCTTAGAAGATTTTATAAATAGCAGATTTTGACTTCTGGTGACACGGTTGGGAACATGAAAAGAAATTGATTGCAACAGAGATGGGACATCACTTAAAGCATTAAGTATTTTAAAAATGCATATAAGGTCCATCTCAGTTCTACGTCTCTCCAATGAAGACAGATTAAGAGGTTGCTCTATTTCAAAATAATAATAATTTCCCCTTTGTAATCCGAGCAGCCATGCCACTTTTCTTAAAAAACGGTGTTGGACAGACTCGATATGGTCAATATGAGTCCTGTAGAATGGAGGACATTTACAGGACTTATGACCTGTCATTGGCTGGTTTAAGTGGACCTTTATACCAATGATCCGAAAGTCGCCGCTCTTTACTAAAAAAAGGGGTGCTGTATTTTTTTTTGTGTAACTGGTGGTGATTTTATGTGTTATGAACTAAAAAAATATGTCATTTTCGGATTAATGTTACACGACATTTAATATAAATATTTAACGCAACAATGTTTGAGTATGTCCAAATGCTTGCAGACTGGCTGGATTTCATTACATTGCATTCCAACAGTCGTGACTGCGAAGAAGGAAAAATGTAAATGTCCCTGTGGAGCTGTTAATATTAAAATATTACAACCGAGATGAACATTTAAGAGAAGGTAATATAGAAGTCTGGCATCTACAGGGCTTATGATCTGTCATTGCCTGGTTTAAATGGCCACTTTACACACTGTGTAAAATTCACAATTTTGCCATTGTTTAAACGTCCATATTATCGCACCGAGAGTGTTTAATGTTTTGGAAGAGCTAAGCTCTTAAGCTCTTAAGCTCTTAAGCTCTAAGCTAAGAGTTTAAGCTCTCAAGGACAAAACATATTTTCAAAAAAGATTTTCAGGACTGGATTTTCCTAAGGGAGACGGACTTAATTATTATAATTATGGATTACTTATACAGCGCCATTTTCGTAATATGATACCTCAATGGCGCTTAAGTTAGAAACTCCTTGATGATTTTTCAAACATTTGAGTTGGTTTTATTTAATTTTAATTTTTTATTAATAAGCATCTAAGGGCGTGAGTAACACTGTTTTGCAATAAATGGGTAGCATTGTTTTAATGAGCCATTGTTTTCGTCAATATTAGCCTGGCGCTCACCGGAATTAGTTCCGCGGAGTGTAAACTTTTCGCGTTTCGGTAGTTTTAAAACGTGTTTGAATTTGTAATGTGATTAAGTTATATCATTACTAACAAAAAAATTATTTTATCAATATAGATAATTAACAAAATGTTCAGACAGTAATAAACTTCAAACCTTGGTTAAGCGCCAAAAATAGTACGGAATATTTTTTTCATCAATTTTTACGTTCAATGCGATCTAAAATGCAACTTTTTAGACCCCTTTCACTTTGATATCTAAAAGTTTTAAAAAACTTCATACATCATCGGCTCAGTCTAACGTATATGTTTATTGGACTAATTCTTATGACAAGCAAATTTCGTGTTTTTAAATTTTAAATAAATTAATTACCAGAATAAGGAAGCTTGCGTATCTTCGGAATTATTTGGTAAAACAAAATGGAGTGCTCCGCGCTTTATTAAAACAAAGAGGTTTTATTTTCATTTTAATTGTAAAGTTGAATCTAGTAAAGATTGCCTCACGATTCAAGATGCTCTTAATCGTTTAACTGACTATAATATTGAAAATCACCTGTTTTTAAATATTAATAAATATGTCTGTTACATTCACAAGGAAAAGAAAAACTCTTAATTTTGATTACAAACTAAACAATAATGTACTAATGAGAAAGCACGAAATTAACGATCTTGGGATTGTTTTAGACTCGGAACTACTTTTCGAATCGCATATCAATAAAATTACCTCTAAAGCATTGAGCACGTTAGGTTTCATAATTCGAATGAGTAAACACTTTGAAAATCCAAGGGCCCTAATTTCATTATATTATACGTTTGTTAGAAGCCATTTTGAATACGCATCTCAGGTATGGAATCCCCAGTATGTCATATATAACCAGAATAGAAAATATTCAAAACAAATTTATAAAATACCTTAAATACAAAACCGGTATTTCTTATGTATCAGCTCTCGCTGCCTCCACCTTCCATGGAATAATTTCTCTACAATACCGCAGAGTGTGTGCGGACCAACTACTGCTTTACAAAATTATGACAGGAATAGTTGACTGTGCAGAACTACATAGTTTAATAACAATACATGTGCCAGCCAGGATTTGTAGACGGTACCACCTGTTTTATGTACCAATAAGTAAAACATCGTATCTTGAAAACGCTTTTTTTCGTAGGACTTTTTCAGTGTACAATACAAAATTAAAAGACATAGACTACAGAAACATCACTCTGTTAGATTTAAAATTTACACTAAAAATGCATTATGTAACTTAGTAGCCATTATAATAATAAATATGTACATCTTCCTTCCCCTCCTTATCCTCTCTTCATGCATTCTTGTCGTAATCTCGCCCAATTTACAATAACTTACTTTTAATTATTTTTTTTCAATTCTTTGATTATTGAAAATTATATGCGAGTACAAAAAACTAACATTTTAATTTGTATATATATAATATGTAATATATTTTCTTTACTAACTATGTGGAAATCTGTTATTGGTTCTGAGTTTATACACTATATCTGTTTGTAAATTATAAATATGTTTGTAGACCTGTTGGTTTCCCAAATAAAATAAAACAAATATAAAGTACTAAATTACCAAAAAGTTAGTGCTTCAAACATATTTTTAAATGCGTTCTCCTAAGTATCCTGTAAAGTTTGAGAAGAAACGAACCGTAGATGCGATAATATTATAAGGATTATCCAGTGTTTTATTAATGACTTAATTAAAACTTTTAATCGTTCACTTTATTAGGAAAAGACGCCCTATTAAAGTCAATTTATAGTGGAAACGGTGAGATATATCGATAATTATTTAAATTTATACAAAAATGTTGAAAATAAATTATGATATAGATCATAATATAAACAAATAATGCTTCACTAAAATCGCACTTTTCCCTCTATCCAATTGTTCCAAGAAGTTAAGCTTTTAGATAAACGACAAATATAGAGAAAACTTATGGTATCCGTGATCAGGCACATATGTGGTTCAGTTCATATCTTAATGAGAGAGAATATGCAGTTGTGTTCCAGGGTAAAAGCTCAACCAACTTTCGGGTGCTTTTCATTTCATTTTTTCATTTATTTTTGCACCACTACAGGCAAGTAGGCCCAATTACAGTGGTGAATTTCCTCACAGAACACCCAGGCTTGAGAAAAATTCATTTTGATTTTTGTGTTCTCACAGGGAATCGAACCCGGAACCTTCCGAGCGTGAGTCAAGCGTCTTGAACACTACACCACGGAGGCCGCCTTACAGGAGTGCCTCAAGAGTCAGTACTCGGACCACTCCTCTATCTCCTTTACACTAAAGATATAGAGAACATTATCAAAGAATGTGGATTGTGTTCTCACTGCTACGCAGATGATACTCAGATTTATTTTTATTGCAAACCAGGCGAGAGAAGTGTGCTTGTCAATTTAATTGATGGATGCATCGAGAAAATAGGAAACTGGATGGCTGAAAACAGACTAACATCAAACCCATCAAAAACTGAACAACTATTGGTCGCTTCAGCCAGACGACAGAATTTGATCCAGGATACGGCCCTACCCAATGTAGGGAGTACCGCTTTACCCACCGTTAAACTACTGTGAGTTTTACTCAATTCTGACCTATCTCTTGACGCTCAAATTAGTAGAACGATAAGTTCATGCTTCTACCAGCTGAGACAAATTAAATGCATACGCAAAAATTTGCCGGTTGATGCCGCCCGTCAATCAATAAATGCGTTTGTAGTGTCTAGAGTCGATTATTGAAATGGTATCTATGCAGGTCTACCAATGAACAAAATGACTCGCCTACAATCTGTATTGAATGCCGCAGCGAGACTTATTTTCGGAATCTCTAAGTTCAGTCATATCACTCCACTACTTCGGGAACTACACTGGCTACGTTTTCCACAGAGGGTCGAATACAAACTCTGTTGGCTTGTGTATACGTCACTGCACAACTCTGCTCCGGAATATCTAAAGGAACTATGCATTCCAGATGAACTAGCTGACAGGCGTCTGACGCTTATATCAGCTACGTCTACGGCGAGAGGAAAAGTTATTTTACCTCTACGCAACCAGCGCACTAAATTTAGTGAACGCGCATTTGCGGTCGCAGGCCCTATGGCATGGAATGCTCTCACAGCAGAGGTGCGAGGCTGTGAAAGTGAAGTGATGTTTCGGAAAAAACTTAAAACACACTTATTCTCTAAATCGTTTGAATAAATCCGTAGCATGTGACAACAAAATGAATTATTTTAATTAAATTACAAATTTAAAAAAATCACTACGTGAAGCGCCCTTGAGATATTTTGTTACGAAAATGGCGCTATATAAGTTATCCTTAATAATAATAATCATAATAATAATTGTTTTCAATGTTGAAAATATGTATATATAAGAACCAAAATTTATTTACGAGTTATTCAAATAGATTAAGTCAAAGAAGGAATCGCGTGTTAGCAATACCACATTGTTTATAAAAAGAGGCTAACGCAGAGACATGCATATTTTATATGCCCAAAAATTTTCATTTTTTTTTGTACTGATTACTGAATCAAAATCAATTATAAACACCTCGCTCCCGCTTCCACTCCCACAAAGTCTACTATATACCATTGAGTCTTTCTATATTTTTATAATAATTTTCTATGTATAAATATGTCCTTAAAAATGCCCATTGGGCGTATACATGTATAAATAAATAAATAATATTTCATTGATTCCAAACATACAAAATTTTCCTTCTTTTAAAAATCACGCACTATCCTGGATTCAAACTAAAGATATGAACTCTTTTTTTCTATGATATATTTTGTTGCCTTTTAATAATAAGGAATATTTTTTTGAATTTGAATTTCCTTTTTTGATTACTATAGAAAAAGAAAATTCCTTAAACTTTTTTTACAGAATATTTTCTTTTCTCTTTCTTATGTTACACAAAAATATTATACCCGTCTATTTATTATAGGAGCAAAAATTCATAAACATTTCTTGTATACCCACGAACAGGCCATGCCTTTGTGGGATTTTTTTTGTTAACTATTTTTACTGTTAATATGTATTTCATTGCCATGTAATTATCCTTTATTTTTTTCTATACTCGGTTTTACTTCTTATGTATATTGTTAAAAATATACATAGTTTGAAAAAAATGTTTCTTAAAATTGAATTAGAATGAAAACGCGTTCATTTAATATCACATGCAGTATATCTCCATCATTCGTTACAGAAAGGTAATGTGGTTAGTCTTACGCTTCTAAGAAAAATAAAATACTTCAGTGGAAGCACTTCGTCCACATACCGGAAATTCGTCCACAGCCGCTCTGCTGAGAATATCCCGGTGGCTGAAGATGTCGCAAAGGATCCCGGAGTATCAACCAGACGACGTGCCACGTAATTGAGCATCAATCAACGGTCTGTACAGAGAATTTGGGATTGGAGAACATGTCGTTCCAACAGGAGGATCAACGGCGCATACTGCACCAGCCACAACCAATATTCTGAGGGCTGTATTTCCGGGTCGCTTAATCTCTCGTTTTAGTGATTTGCACTGGCCGGCAAGATCACCCGATTCAACCGCTCCTGACTTTTTTGTGGGGTTTCTAGAAGTCAAGAGTCTATATTAACAAGCTCTCAAAGAGAATATCCTTCAAGAATGTAGATTCATGAAAATGTGGTGGGATTGCCAGGCTGAGGAAGGTGTTAACTGCATTTTTAATCTGTATTGGTCGGAGGAAGTCAGAGAAATTGTTGTCCGATGTAGAGAAGGACGTAAGCTGGTTTCTTGTTTTACTAGCAATGACTTAGGACTTAGGATATAGACATTTTGGTATTATTTATGTTTTCATTGTATATTTATGTTTCTTATACAATAATGTTTCCTTTTTATTTCGGATGTATTAATTTGTATGTTTTTTCTTATGTACGGTACCAAATGAGTTTCTAATAACTCCTAGGATTATAATATGTAATTTTTGTATAATATGTTTTATTAATAATAAAAAATATAAAAAATTAAAAAAATTGTGTACTTTTAAGACTGAAAAAGCACACATAATAATAATACTGTAATGACCTTTTAATATTATTATAAAATACATAATTTACTGCCTTAGAACGGGAAGCTATCCCTAGTTATCCCTAATTAAAAAATATGCATGTTTACTTTTATTACTTAATTAAATGGTTGTATTAATAATTCATTGTAAATTGCTGTAATAAATATGTAAAAAATAAATAAATAAATGCGAGAACCTAGCGTCGGAAGTTCTGGAAAGATTGAAGGAAAATGCCATAAATCGGGCCCGTATAGTCATCAATTCTGGCGGTGGCTTCTTGGTCGATATCATTTTCTCCACTTAATGGAAAAAGTTAAGATATCAAATAAACACAATGAAAGAGCAGAATCAAAGTTTTTCATTCATAAAATCAATTACAGTCAAAGAACATCGGCTGACAACTATTGCGCCATTTTGTATATGTTGTTACTTCTAATCATTTACTCTACTTTTTTTCCCTGTTAATTTCTATGGCTTAAGACAGGTCTAGCCTGAAAAACAATAACGAGTTCATGTTGTATGTAACTAAATTAAAAATCATAATTTAATTGAAACCCTTGTGTGGTTTTATAATAAACTAGCGGACCCGACATACGTTGTTTTGCCCGAACGTTGGCTTGCCTGCTATTAGCTGGTTGAACAAACATTTTTTTCGTAATTAGTTACACACGTAATTTATTTTGGACTTTTTTGAGCTATTTATATATTCGTAATAGGTGTTTGTTTTTCGTTTTATCTCCACATGTGATTTGCTAAGAAGCTTCATTGTGCTTAAATCAAAATCGTGTAGAAATCACTACTCTAGTGCCACAATCTATGGGGAAAATACGTGAATGCGTGTTGATGAAGTCAGTCAACGTTTTACCCATAGCCTTCTTAAATTATGATACTATTCTTTAACCGCCAGCCGTGTTTTGACGTGAGCTCGACATTTAATTTGAAACCAAAAAAAATAATAGAAAAATGACTGATTGTGTCGCAAAAGAGTGCAAAAACTATTCAGATAAAAGGAAAAATACTTCATTGATAATTAGGTACTTGTTTTTGTTTGAATGCCACTACTAAAAAATATTAATATTTCCAAACATTGGCTTACCTGTTATAAGCTGGTCCAGAAAACGTTATTTCGTGAATAAGGACACATTTTATTAATTATTTCCTTTTTTGGGCTATTTATATATTCGTAATAAGGGTTATTTTTTCGTTTTATCTCTTCATGTGATTGGCTAAAAGACCTCGCTGTGCTCAAATCAGAAAACGTGTAAAAATAACTACTATTGTGCCATAATCTATGGAGAAAATACGGGAATACGTATTAATGAAGAAAATGCCGACCACGTTTTACCCTGAGCCTTCTAAAATTATGACACTTAACTCATGACCGTGTGCTGTTCATTGTGTTTAAGTCAAAATCGTGTAAAAATCACTACTACTACTACTCTCTAGTGCCACAATTTATGGAGAAAATACGTGAATGCGAGTTAATGAAGTCAGACAACGTTTTACCCTGAGCTTTCTAAAATGATGACACTCAACTCATGACCATCGCGAATTTAGTCATTCTTTAACCGCCAGCCAGGTTTTGACGTGATTTTGATATTTAATTCTAAACCAAAAAAAATAAAAGAAATATGACTGATTGTGTCGCAAAAGCGTGCAAAAACTGTCTGTTTAAAAGGAAAAAGACTTTTCAATGATAAGGAGGTACCTAGGTACTTGTTTCTGATTGAATTCCAAAACAAAAAATTGCCGAAGACTTGCCTGCGATAAGCTTTAGCAAACGTTTTTTCGTCAATAAGGACACACGTTATTTATTTTTACATTTTTTGAGCTATTTATTTATGATAAGGGTTTGTTTTTCGTTTTATCTCTTCGTGTGATAGGCCAAGAAGCCTCGTCGTGCTCAAATCTTGGTAAGTAAATACCTAGATACTTGTGTGTGATTGAATTCCAAAACTAAAAAAAATGAATTTAATTATGTACCTGGGTACTTGTTTCTGGTTGAATTCCAAAACATAAAAATTGATTTTCAAATATGGTATTATTTCCGCAAATATGAAACTTTGCTCTACTTACCCACAGTGATGCATTTCGTGAGAATACGAAATTTAGAAAATGTATCAAAAGTCAGATAAAATTATTAAGGCACGACTAAAAATCCATTAAAAATAACTTAATATGTAGAAATTAAAAAAATGTAAGGAAATTATTCAATTTACTATTCACTAAAAATAATTGTTGATTGTAAACGTTAAAATATTGACTTTTTTAGTACGCAAAAAAACAATATCGTCTAAATTTTTCAATATATGCATTTTAGACGAATGCAACCATGGAAAATCGATGAAAACAAATATATGCTTCGAACTTTTTTCTACTCAATATATTGAAGACATTATTATTTGTAAACCTTGCGGACGTATATTAGAAAATTTTGCAAAAAACCGCACGTAAATCTGTCAAGTCATTTTCGAGTTTTTGCGAGACAAAACACGGCGAATCATTTATATTTAAATATATATAGATTGATATATAGATTACAAACACGATCATGATGAGAGAATCAACAAATGATTCATCATAATAAATAAAAATGCTAATTTCTCATATGTATTTTTCTGTAATAGACACTATTGAAATGATAAATATCAAATTGCAGATGCCAGTTGATTAGATTACCAATCTTTTGTTTTTTCGATGGTTAAAAGTCTATGAAAATCAACGACAATAAAATTTTTCCCGTCAAGTATTGGCGCACTTATGCATGGAAGTTACCTCCGAGTCGAAAACTCTCGTCTAGGATTATGATTCTATTTTACACACAGAACTGTATTATTCATCCGCCGGGACACAGACAAGTAGCAGTACACACATTTAAAACTATAACCAACAAATTTTCACAATATGCGCGCGCTGTAATACATATATAACTCACCTGAATCAAACGCCTTCCATGCTGTGATGAAATTCTGAAAAACTTTTTTCACGGCAATATAATCACAAAAAAAACCGATGCAACCACAAAATCACTACACGACACATTCACATCCACTACACATGTATTTCGATATAACCACTCACTCACTTGCGTGTTTGCCACAGTAATTTTTAGTATTCGCGTATATTTTCGATAAATATGGGATTCGGCGCAACGCGACACGTGCACCCCACTGAGGTCGAATGCGAACTGACGCAATGTAAGGGTCTATACTCTATACTCTACGGTAAACTCGTGCGGTCCTCCTTGCTACGGCCTATGGTGTATTCGCTTTCAACTATAGGTATTATGAAGCAGATTATGTTTATTTTGTTTTTATTTATTTAAATATAAGCCCAATGGGCAATTTTAAGGACATATACATACATAGAAAATTGTTACAAAAAAAGTAGAAAGACTCAATGGTATATTGTAAACTTTATAGGAGTGGAAGCGGGAGAAAGGTGTTTATAATTGCATTTAATTCAGTGATCGTTTGCAAGAAGATAACTTGTTATCAAAGGAATCAAGACTGGTATGTTTGTTGGCATAGGTAAATAAAAACCATAGTTAGTTCTATGCTTATCGGTATGAAAGTTTTGTCTGAGGTTTCTAGTTGGGATATTTAATTTTACTAAGCTCAGTGGTTCAGGCGCATCAATGAGTGAGTTGAGAATTTTAAATAGGACTAGAAAGTTGGATTTATTTCAACGGTCTTGAAGAGAAGATACATTTAAGGTAGTTTCTAACTCATTATGCGTATATTGGTCTCTGGACAAGCCGAACCTCCAGCCTATCTTTCTCGAAAATCGATGTTGAACTGATTCAATATTCTTGATGAGAAAATCATAATATGGAGTCCAGATAACAGAGGAATACTCTAGGTGTGGGCGAACTAGGGAACAGAAGAGATATAAAGATATATTTAAGGTAGTTTCTTACTCATTATACGTATATTGGTCTCTGGATAAGCCGAACCTCCAGCCTATCTTTCTCGAAAATCGATGTTGAACTGATTCAATATTCTTGATGAGAAAATCATAATATGGAGACCAGATACCAGAGGAATACTCTAGGTGCGGGCGAACTAGGGAACAGAAGAGAGATATTATTCCCATTCAATTATTTTTATTTGTTTTCATTAAAAAGATTAATTAAAAAATATTTAAGTATGGCACACATAAACACACATTCTTATGTGTGTTCTTATAATAACAATGTACAAAATTTCCACCGACGTTTTGTGTGTGTCCAAATGTTTTTAGACAAGTTGAATTTCCTTAAACTTCCTCCAAATTTGTTGCAAGAGAAAAGTGGAAAACATTTTTGAGTCGGGAATATAGAAATCTAGGAATTTGGAGGGATTATGACCTGTTGCAGAAATAATTGGAATAAGTAACAAAAAAAAACAAATAAAGATGGATTAAGTTTTTCTACTGACATTTCTTGGTGGAACTGCATTTTAATAGGGAAATATCACATACTACGAATACTGATAAAAATATATGAAATAGATTTAGAATCAATTGTATTTTAAAAATCAATATAGACATTGTGGAGAAATGTTTTCATGCATAAATGTAAAAAAGAAATTCAATAAAAATATGTTAGAAGAAAAACACGACGTATTTGGCCATGGTTGTTGTGACGTCAAGATTCATTAAATTGTTCTACACAAATTTCAATGGCATGAACAAATAAACATAATTCAACAATTGAAGCAACAATTCACGGACAGTGTATACTTGTAATGCAGTATTAAATAGACTTCATGAACTCGGCAATAGTTATTCCCACGTATCTGATATATTTAGTGTAGGGTATTGTTCCTATAGAACTAACCCTTTGAACTTTTTCAAAGATGGTGAATTTATTTATTTATTTATTACATTATACATACATTTGTTTAAGGAAAGAGACACAGTTTATAGCGACACATTCAGGAACGACCCATGTCTGTGAACTTGCTTCGACTAGAAAATCCATGTTGAGTCGGGGCACTTGTAATGCATTCATAACCATACATTCACACACGTATATACGTATATATTCGCACATACATATTTATATTATATTTTATACTTATAAATTAAGTTTATACACATCATTGATACTTTATACATTATACATATTTTAATTAAAAAAATTCAAAGATGGTGAATGGTAATTATATTTATTTATTCATGCATTTCATAATATACACAGTTTATTGTTCACTTTGCCTAGCTGTGTGAAACAGTACTTATGATTTTCTTGTTGTTTTACTGTAGAATGTTTTATTATTTAAACTTTCTACTAAATATGCTGTATAATTTTTGGGGTTATTTTTTTAAATATAAATCTTGTTTAATTTTTAGTGTGATTTTAATTTTTTAATCTTGTTTTTTATATTCATGTTTTTGAAAAAAAAATATTAAGCCAAAAATGTTAATATTATAAATATTTGTAAAAGGGAGATTTGCCGTTTATGTTAATAAAATAAATAAATAAATAAAATAATTCGTGACGTATTAGGGGCGCAGCCAATGGAACCACCGTTTTTGAGGGAATTCAAAACTACAAATTTAAAAGTATTTTTACGCTACTAATTTTTAACTTTACGGTTGTAAATCATGATTTCATATATAATTATGGGAATATTTTTTTTTAAATTAAAATCATTTAAGAATAAAGTTATAACAATTGTATGAATTTAAGTTTTGTTTGAATGTATATAATAAAAACTGGTGAAAATTATATGAATTTGTTTAGTCTCCCACCAGTCTGACGATGTCGGTCTCGACGAAACCCGGTTACTGGTAAAAAATTATAAATAAAAGTTTAATATATTTATTGATTCATACTTTTACATTGTTTGTATTTTATTTTTCATACAGAATAATGTTCGAGGGAAACTTTTTACAAAATGTAAAACATGCCTTCAATGAGGCAGTTCAGTAGTTTTTTTTAATTTTTTTTTATTTGTTTATAGACTGTTGAACTAAGTCAGAATTTTTTTTTTTTAATTTTTATATATCGTATTATTGGCGCTACGATTTTTCAAAGTTTTGTATTTCTGAAATAACTCCGTGTGTAACGTCAGAGGTTCATTTCCGCTTATTGTCATTCAGTTCTTCCTATTGGTCCAGAAGCGACAAGCAGACCGGAAATCTTCCATAGCTCTCAGATCATAGGTTGAGTCACATGAACCAGTGACGTCATTTAAAGTAGTGCGTTTTTATCAAAATATTTTTTATCATTTTTTCTGTACATTTTCAAGAAACTTTGAACTACAATTTAATGCTTTAATTTTTACCCCGCGTAAGAAAACATTTTTTGTATCCAATTTCCCGTAGGGCTGAAATTCCTCATTAGTTATTTAACAAAGTTAACATAATAATAATAATAAAAATACGTAATTAATCTAATCAACCTAATTATCATTGACATAATAAACAATATAAACTAAAATAATCATAACAAACGTAACATATTACAACAGAGATGAAGAACATTTAAGAAAAGGTAATATGGAAGTCTAGGCATCTACAGGCCTTATGACCTGTCAATGGCTGGTTTAAGTAGCCCTTTTAAACACTGTGTAACATTCACCATTCTGCCTATATTTGAACATCTATATTCCTTCAATTCTTTTATCTGTTGATGTTTGTGAAGTTAAAGAGCTGAAACCTTTATTTATGCGGGTGAGATTCATCTAATTGAATTATTTCTCCTACATACTAGGCAACGCCTGAAAATATTATTTTTTCAATTTCTATACTTCTTCATGGACCAGGTAATTTATCAACAATATTTTGAGTTTGTCCAAATTTTTGTAGACAAGGACTGGATTCAACTCCCTGGGGAGCTGTTTATATTGACATATTACAACAGAGATGAAGAACACTTAAGAGAAGGTAATATGGAAGTCTAGGCATCTACAGGGCTTATGACCTGTCAATGGCTGGTTTAAGTGGCCACTTTACACACTGCGTAACATTCACCATTCTGCCCATATTTGAACATCTATATTCTTTCAATTCTTGAATCCAGCTCTTGTCTACAAAGATTTGGACAAACTCAAAATATTGTTGGTAAATCCTGGTCCATGGAGGAGTATAGAATTTAAAAAAATAAATAATTTCAGGCGTTGCCTAGTATGTGGGTGAAATAATTCAATTAGATGAATCTCACCAGCATAAATAAAGGTTTCAGCTCTTTAAATTCACAAATATCAACATTTGATTCTCAACTTACTCTTTGATTTAACTGTGGTTTTCATTCCTCTATGCTCAGAATTCTCAGGTCTGCCAACAAACATACCAGTCTTGATTTCTTTGATAACAAGTTGTCTTCTTTCAAACGATCACTGAATCAAATTCAATGATTAACACCTCTCCCGCTTCCACTCCCACAAAGTCTACTATATACCATTGTGTCTTTCTACTTTTATTTACAATAATTTTTATGTTTAAGTTTGTCCTAAAAATGCCTATTGGGCGTCAATATAAATAAATAAATATTTTTAAAAAAACAGTAAAAGTTCACCGAGTTTAGGATTCTGGATATATAATAAAATAATGAATTCAGGCGTTTTTTGAAGGTGGCTAGAGTAGGTGCATTTTTACATGAAGAGGTAGCTCATTTTAATCACTTATTTCCCGAACTTTTTGCATAGATTTTAAATGTCTATAAATTTTAAAAGACAGAAACTTCTTGATTATATTTCAATTGCTCACAGCAAAAAATAAATTGTGAGGCCTAAAAGGGAAATATTTCCTATGCCTGAGATCCTAATCAACCGAGGCCCGCAGGTTCGATCAACTGACACCCATAGGACCGATGAAACGCGACCTGGGGGGTTAATTACATGAAACCCGAAGAGCGGAATTGCTCATCTTAGATAAACTGGACAAGTTGGATTATTTTTTAAATAGTCAAAAATTGATAAAATGTAAAAGTTTCTTCTTTGCCTGATACTAAACTAGAGTAGTTACGTTTTCCTGTTATCGAACAATTTACACTTTGCCACTTACAGCAGTTCAAATTTTCTCCGGCGATTTATGTACCTACATATTATATTATGCAATCTGCTAGCGTTCAGACAAACTTTAATTAAATAGTTCTCAAACTAGGAGTACTGCAGGATCCCATCAGGGTACCGAGTCAATCGCTCCGATAGAATGTGCATTCTGCATTTGTCTTAGCCTTCTCTGTGTCGCTAGGTATTGCTATGGCGGCGACCACGAGACATTTAGAAAAAACAAAACATATAATTCAGGGGTCAGTCATATCAACAATTTAATTAGCAAAGTGGCGACATTATTGAGTCTTTTTTTAGAAATCAAAAACTTTGTTCCAAAAACGGATAAAATTCTAATGTATGAAGCCCATGTAAAAACTAAAATATCTTATACGCAACTACTATGGGGAGCAGGATATCAAAATTACATAAACAGACTACAAAGAAAACAAAATAAAATATTAAAGTTAGTATATGAACTATCTAACTATCTAACTGCAACTAGAGAACTTTTTAAACAAACTAAGAAATTAAATATAACTGAACTCTTTCAACTAGAATCATTAAAATTTATCCTTAAATTAGCCACTAATGTAACTGTAGACGAAGAACCAAAACTTGTAAAAAATTGTAGTCAACATGGACATAATAAGAGAATATCAGACAAATACCATATACAACTTTCTAAAACAAGACAAGGACAATCAAGACTAATGAACCAGGGACTGAAATTATATAATAAACTACCAGACAAAACCAAACAAAAGACTCAGACAAACTTTTCAAAAGATGTAAAAAATATTATTTTGAACAACAGAGTATGAATGAAAAATGTTTATATTATTTTTTGTAACTTGAATGTAATAATTTGTAACGGGTTATAAATACATTTTCAAATAAAAAAAAATTTAAAAAAAGTCCCGCTTTGACCGCGATTAAAGCGCTAAAAAATTTTAGCTAAAAAATAGCTACAAAAACGGTCAGTCCATTCACTCCATTTCCTTGTAATCCGTTTGCGCTGTGACATTTACAAAATTTAATATACGTACTGTCGAGAATCAGCTCACGCATTGCCAATTATTATATTTAATTTATTAAGCGTTGAACAACAATGAAAGAGGCCTGAAGATCAATGGAGTTGTAATCTACAATTTTAGGCACGCCGACGACACTGTTTTGTTGGCGGATACCATTACCGATCTTTAGGAACTGTAAAATAGTGTGGATGCATTTGGCAAACAACTGGGTTTAACAATTAATGTTGGGAAAACAAAATGGATAACATTTGGCCGACTTGATAACTCAGCATTTTATCTCAAATTAAAGGGTAGTGACATTGAAAGGTGGACAAATTTAAGTACCTCAGCCGCATTCTCACAGAGACCATCGACCCAGATATAGAAATTCAATGCAGAATTGAAACAGCAAGAGCTGTTTTTAATCAAATGAAATCCCTCTTCTGCAATGGTAATCTCAACTTGAAAATAATGCAAAGATTGGTAAAATGTTATGTGGGTATTGTATTGTTGTATGGCTGCGAGACTTGGACTCTGAAGGCGAACATTATGAACAGGCTGAAGGCTTTTGAGATGTGGTTTCATCGCAGAATGCTTAAGATATCTTGGACATACCTGATAACGAACTCAGAAGTCTTAAGTCGAGCTAGAACAAACAGAGAACTCTTAACCACCAAAGTTTGAAAAATTTCGTATCTGGGGCATATTATGCGTGGAGAAAAGTACCGCTTGCATCATTTAATTTTGAAAGGCAAGACTGGACTGGCTTCAGGACTGTGGAGCTGATTTTTTGGGCAGCACAGGACAGAGAGAGAGGATACCTGACAGGGCACTAGAAGAAGAGAAGATAATAGTAAAAACATACGTGTCAAAAGAGAATTATAAAAACGTACCAAATAAATACACCCTATATCACAAAAACGCATTTCAAATTTTCACTAAAAGTCAGGGCTGTCATTTACCACATATTTTTTTTAATTACTTTTTTTTTCTCATTTTGTTTTACAAAACACATTATAGAATTTATACTATGATTTCAATATGTCGGTAGAAATATATACATTAAATGTGTCTCAATTACATTATGAGGATAACTTTTATTATAACATAATAATATTTAATCTATGTACAAGTTTTAGTCACTAAAAATTTAGTGTATCAGTTTTATTATTGTGCATGTTAGTGAGGGTGAGTAGATATATTTATATTGTGTGAGGGTGTGTGTATATGTGTATGGGTGTGTGAGTATTGTATGTTTGCGAGAGTGTGTAGTGAATATAAGTGGAATTATTGAACAATGATTATTAAAAAATATCTGTTTTTTAAAACCTTAATGAGGAAATCTATTAACCACCTTATCGATCGATGTAAAATTGTAAAGATTGTTAAGATATAATCATATTCTGCATCATTATGTAATTCATATATTTTATCTTCATACATTATTTATTTGATAATTGGGGGTATTTAAAAGCAAACTTAGAAATCTCTAACAAAAATGGAAAGTTAGTTGTTGATGTCAAAATAATTTAAGCATAAAAACCTACCTTCCTAAATAATAGCGTAATTCAAAACCGTCTCTAAATCTTGCAAAAACAGATTTAAATTATAATACTTGACTCCACAAACTTAGCATTCTATATTGAGTTAGTGAAGCATAAGCATTGCAAAATGTAATAAATGTAAAGAGTAGTGTTCTTATATATAAAACAATCATATGTCCACACATCAATTACTGTTCTTCTATCCTGTTTTTATGTAATGAAGGAGAAATAAAAAATATACAAATTTTTCAATTGTTTGTCACAAGAGGCAAAATTGGCAGTTCACAACGGAGTCCTGGTCCCATCCCTGATGTATGGGAGCGAACTATGGACTTGGAAAAACAGGGATGAAAGTAGGCTGAATTCTGTCGAAATGCGATCTATCAGGTGAATGTGTGGTAAAACTATGTACGATAGATGGACAAATGTTAAGATCCGCACATTATGTAAGGCTGAGACAAGCATTATCGACAAAATCAAGAAAGGAGCTCGGCGCTGGTTCGGGCATGTAGAACGAATGGACAGCGAAAGAACGGCTAAGAATATTTACAATGCGAATGTTGATGGATGCAGAAATAGAGGAAGACCGAGAAAGACATGGCATGACCAAATCCAACAAATACTTAAAGATGGACATGTCAAAAGTCGGAATAATCGGCGCGCGTGCATGAGAAGATGTATGAATGTCGAGAAAGCGAGATCTGTGTGCAAAGATAGAGTGTTGTGGCGTTCTATCCTCTCTGGCTACCCTTACGGGGAAACGGCCTGATGGTTTGTTGTTGTTGTTCAAAATAAGGCGATGAGCCTATATTCCCTAGGCACCGTTAGGTGCTGAAAAGGAATGATGATGATTTTTCTTATTTCACTTAATAGTGATCCTATTAAATTCTTATTTAGAGGAACATGATTCCCGATCCACAATATAATTTGAATGTAAGAAATTCAATTAAAAATATATAAACAACTATCGGACCCGACAGACGTTGTCCTGCCCAAACGTTGGCTTGCCTGCTATTTTACCTTGGAAAAATACTTTTCATAGATAAATAGGCACCTAGGTACTTGTTTATGATTGAATTAAAAAATTAAAAATTATTAATATTCAAATATTGAATTTCAGTATGGTGCCTTACCGAAATAGATAAAAAAAGACTAGAGGCCTTCGAGATGTGGTGCGACAGAAAAATATTAGGAATTTGCTGGAGAGACTACATCACTAATGACGAGGTTCTCAATAGAATCGAAGAAGGTAGGCACCTAATCAAAACCATCTCAGAGAGGCGAGCCCGGTGGATCGGCCACATTATGCGCCATGAGGGTCTCCTGCACGACATCATAGAGGGGATGGCTGAGGGGACAAATTATAGAGGGCGCCCCCGACGGGAATATTTAGAGCAAGTGAGCGAAGATTTAAACTGCGCCTCATATGTCGAGCTGAGGAGGGCTGCAGAAAATAGAGACCAATGGAGGACGAGATGCAGGACTTTGCTGCAAACCAATCCCCAGGATTGAGACTGCAAAGAAGAAGGTACCGAGGTATTTGTTTACGGTTGAATTCCAAAACATAAAATAATTCATTTTCAAATATATGATTATTTTTGCTAATGTCAAACTCAACTCTTCTCACCATCGGGGGTGCACATTATCCCTGAATGCAATTTTCAAAAATGTACTGTATCTCAGTTAATATTATTTTAGTATTACCAAAAATCTAGTAAAAAGAAATAAATGGGAAGAAGTTATACGGAATGTAAGGAAAGAATCTGATTGGGATCCATAAAAAGCGAATGTTGTTTGTAAACACTCAAATAAAAAAGAATAAAAACATTAAAAACAACATCCTTCCATTTATTTGGATAAGCATTCTCGTCGAATGTTACCCTGGTAGGTCGATCAAAAAAAAGATTTACACTTTTAATTTATTTTTTTTAGATTCGATTAAAAATTTATTATCTTCGAACACGCGCAAAGCAAAGATCTACATTTCGCTGAAATCCGCACGTAAATCGGTTAAGCCGTTTAGGAGAAGTTCAGTGACATCACACGTACAGAAAATTTATGCAAATAAAGATAAGACAACATTTTTAAAACTTTGTAGAAAGATAGAATTACGAACATACTTAATTGAAAATAATGACAGTTTTTTATTAATATTCTTTTCCTTTTTTTATTTCAATAGCGAAAAATGATAATACAGTACGAGAAAAAATAGAAAAATCAATAAAATAATAATGCATTTAATAAATCTATGGTTTGAAATAATTTGTTTACAGAATTTCTATGAATTTACTATAACAGTGTATCGTTCTATGGACATTTTTGACAACAATACTATTTTTGTGTGCGTTGCTTCGGTTGATTTTAAAGTTATGTAATAATGTCATATTATTATTGAACAAAAACGATCTCTGAGGCCTCCTTGAGGTTGTGTGTCTCGTGGAAATAGAACCTTTTATGTTACACTGAAAATATTGAATAGCATCAGTGATTTTCTCAATTTTATGAAAAAATACTTAACATATCGTGAAATTCATGTCAAACTCAACTATAAACAGATGTATTCAAGGTAAAATACTATTTATTTATTTTATTGGGTAAACAAACGTGTACACAAATATTGTCAATTTCTTTGTATTTTTTATTATATTTATTTCGAATACAAACAGATGTACAGGTTAAATGAATATTTTTAAAGAAAAATTTATATAAAATGTATACATAGTAGGGCCTGCCATCCAATTATATGTATTCACTAAATAATACTGTAATAAAGCGACGACGGCTTGAAGTTTAAACTGTATAAATAATAAATATACTATTTATTAAAATAAGATAAATATGGACAAAACAAGGAGATAGTGGAAAGGAAAAGAAGTAAATTGATAAGGAGTGGTAAAGGATGATTGAAGGAAAGTGAGAGTGGAAAATTGCATTTGATTTAATGATTAAACGAATTATGAATGAAGAGCATGAATCAAGCCTATTAATTCTCTTCTGTACATATTGTATGGAGTGTTAAATATATCAAGACTTTCAATTTTTTTGTTAAATGTTTCACATATACGAGGGATCGTAGAATGTTTCCGATGATTAGTTTTAAATTTGAGAATATAGAAAATATCAGAGAGTCTAGTTGGCCTGGAGGGGACACGGTAAGCAAGTAGATTAATGAGTTCCGGGGAATCGAATTTATTATTGACAATTTTATAAAGCAGGATCTGATCAAACATATCTCTTCTGTGTGCTAATGAAACAAGGTTATAAAATTTTAATGAAGCTAAATAATTTGGAAAATGCAAATGCAAATTTTAGTGTAATAATGGGGTTTCTAATGGCATATCTATAAGGCAGACTTTGCAAAATGTTATTAAAGCAAGCCGCTTGGCACAGTTGTTCACTTGGTCAAACTGAGTTGATTAATTAACATATTACAACAGAGATGAAGAACATTTAAGAGAAGGTAATATAGAAGTCTAGGCATCTACAGGGCTTATGACCTGTCAATAGCTGGTTTAAGTGGCCACTTTACACACTGTGTAACATTCACCATTCTGCCCATATTTGAACATCTATTTTCCTTCAATTCTTCAATAATTCAATTAGATGAATCTCACCCGCATAAATAAAGGTTTCAGCTCTTTAACTTCACAAACATCAACAGATGAAAGAATTGAAGGAATATAGATGTTCAAATATGGGCAGAATGGTGAATGTTACACAGTGTGTAAAGTGGCCACTTAAACCAGCCATTGACAGGTCATAAGTCCGTAGATGCCTAGACTTCAATATTACCTTCTCTTTAGTGTTCTTCATCTCTGTTGTAATATGTAAATATAAACACCTCCCCAGGGAGTTGAATCCAGTCCTTGTCTACAAAAATTTGGACAAACTAAAAATATTGTTGAGTTGATTAAGCCCGGTTGGCAAACATATATGTTTTTTTTTGCAAGTGTTTTTTTAATGAAAGTTTTAAAAAGTACATTAAAAAAAACATAATCAGCCTATAAACGTCCAACTTCTGGAGATGAATCATTTCTTAGAGAGGGAGAAACGCTTTTTGTATGTGAGGGCTCTCAACGCGTCGCTCTGCCACGCGGCATTTATGGTATTTTAAAAGTATTTTTCACAAAATGTTTTGAAAAATTTATTTTTTATATAATAAAAAATAATGAGGCTTTTTAACCATATTTTTTATTTTGCAAATATCGAAATAATTACAAAAAAAAATGTTTTTTACTGTTTTACAGTTTTTCCCAATTTATACTCTATAAGGTCGATAAAATAGTGTTAGAAATGAATTCCTTGACCCTGATTTATGCGGAAACGATGCCAAACATGACCTAGTAGTCAAACTGGCTTTGATTTAAATCGTAGACTGACGCGCGGCAGATAGACACTTTGACCCCCTCCCTACCCTCAGCGGGGGGGTGGACGTTGCCAATCGGGCTTTATCAACTCAGTTTGACCAAGTGAACAACTGTGCCAAGCGGCTTGCTTTAATCACATTTTACGAGGTCCATGTCAATAAGACCCATACTATAGGACACTCATGCACACATTAAAAATTGTTTACACTTAATACAATAATTTAAATTACGTTAAATATAATTAATGTAATATATAAGAAATAAAAAATATGTTTATAATGATAAAGTTAATTAAATATCTGCTTCTCTCAATATTTCCATGATTTTCGACCTAAGTTTTATATAATTTCGGATCGATGAGTGGATCAAGCCAAATAGGTAAAATGTGTCTACTGTTTATGAAATTTGTTCTATTGGTCTATATAAATTGGTTACGTTTGTTATGATAATTGTAGTTTATTTTGTTTATCATGTTTATGACAATTAAGTTAATTGGATTAATTACGTTTTTTATTGTTATTATTATGTTAACTTTGTTAAAAAGCTAATTTAAGGCATTTTTCACATTTTGTAAAATGTTTCCCTCGGCACGGACACCTTAGTGAACATTATTATGTATAAAAAAGAATACAAACAATGTAAAAGTATAAATAAATTAATAATACATTGTCGTAAAAAATACTAGCCTCGGTAAATCTATTGTTGTATTGGTCACATCATATTCTAGGTATTGTAGATTGCTTCAAATAGTTTACGCGTTATCTGTGTAAAACGGAAGATTTTGTCTTGTCAGTCTAGATGACACACGCAATGGAAGTCTTTCAAGTAGATTGGGAGAATAAATTTTATCATTTATTGATTTGTATTAAAATAAATGGTCTAACATTATTCTTGGATTTTTAAGTTTGGAGTTTATTCCATGGTACTGCATATTTTCAGCATAGTTAGAGAAGTTAAGGTTTCACCGGTAGTCGACCTGTTTAAAGATTTTTCGTTGGACCCTTTCTAGTCTATTAATACTTACATTATAGCAAGGCGACCAAATACGAGTACAGTATTTTAGCTGGGGATGAACAAATTTTTTTTATGAAGTTTTTCATGTGTCTCTGAATGTTTCAATGGTTTCAATACCCTCATGATAAGTCCGACCATTTTATATGTTTTTTTAGGACTGATTCAACATTAGTTTCATATCAATAAAAACACCTAATTAACACTAATATTATGACATTTTGCATATCAACACAATAAAAAAATGGTTTTGATAATGGACAATGCTTTATAAGCCGGAGAATAATTAACAATGCGTTGAGAATTGTAAGATTTTTGGTGGTCGACATTTCTTTAATTATTTTTGAAATTTTATAAATAAATACGCACAAAATATATATAATGGAACCATACTACATATTAGTAGATCTGATTCACTTTTATCCCGAAAATATATTTCACCTTCTGCCTTCTTTTTTTTAAAATGAATAACCCGCCAATCCTCTATTTTGAGGGTTATCAGCAGGTGGGATAGAGGGCATATTTTTTTTAAAATTTTTATTTATTTGGATAACCAACAGCTATAATTATGTCATATTTATATAACAAAACAAATAACAAATAAGCCAATTACAGGTTTTCACAAGTAGCATCACAGTAAGTTAAAAAAGATTCTCGAACATAAAATGAATAGTAATTAAATGTAAATTTAAAAGAAAAGAAAAAAATACTACGAGTTATTTCGAAAGCAAACGCCGTACGTCATTAATATTATTTGCAAATAAATCTATGTTAAATTATTTATTTATTACATTAAAATTATTAAAAGTTCGCCATAAATATGAATTTTGCCTATAATTAGATGAAACAAGAGGTATGTGAAGAAGAGGGTTATTTCTTTAAACTTTGTAAGGAACATTGATAGAAAGTTTGCAAAGTAGTTCAGGACAGTCAATTGAACCAGAGGCAATTTTAAGTAAATAAATTATATCCGCTATTTCACGACGTTTTTGCAGAGGCAGTAGGTGATGTTTTTTACATATATGAATACACTGGTCAGATTTAAACTCAAGTTTCAACCGGAAACACATGAACTTTACGATTTTTTTTTGAATATCTTCAATGCGTGATATCTGCACATTGTACATAGGATTCCATATTTGTGATGCATATTCTAAGTTGCTTCGCACTAATGTACAGTAAAGGATTTTAAGTGTCTTTGCCATAGTGAACGACGTAGAGCTACGCATAACAAAGCCAAGCGCACGCGATGACTTTTTTATGATGCTGTCAACACGGGCGTCAAAAAGTAATTTACTATCATGGAAGACACCTAGATCCTTTACACATAATGAGCGTTGGAGGTTTTGACCCTTAAGCACATAGTTAGTACGTAAAAAGTTTACTTTGCGACTAAATGTAATAACTGAACACTTAGAAGGATTAAGGTTCAAGCAGCATATGGAAGGAGGTAATTAAAAATACACCACAACACCCAGACCTATTGAGGAAAATACCTTTCTTGATTTTTTTCTTGCAACTGGCGAGAATCGAACCCGCGACGTGTAAAAATATTTCCGTTTATGGTCCTTCTTCATGCGGTGCCTTGTCAGGTCCCCCCGACGATCACTACAGCGAAAGCATCTCGGTCCTGCACTACTTTTGTATTCCGCAGCCAGGACAACTGCTTATTAGATGTACTCACCATAGTAATTCCTGGGAAAAGATGACCAGAGTGGTTTCTCGTTGCCTTCTCTGGTGGATTTTTCTGTCGGGGTTACCTTCCCTTAGCTGGTTGCTTCTGGTTTGGAGGCGCCAGAAACTCACCTTTCATCCTTTTGTTATCTGCTGTTATCACATCGTTATAAGTGTGATTCCATTGCCCGGGGTTCGCGACGTGGACGCAAACGAGTAGGACTAGTCAGTAGTGTTGCCGGTGGAATGCAACTGGGCGTTCGCAGCATTTAATAGAATTACACCCTCCAGCAAGATGTGACTCACTGCGACCCTGCTGACGATTCATACCCCATTTGGTCTCAGTTTTGGTCCATACATACCTTATTCCTTTTGTTTTAGCAAACAGTTTGGTTTTTACCCGTAGAAACTTGCACTTTCATGTCAATTGTTCTGAGATAAAAATATTTATATGAGGGTTGTATTTACACACTGGTTTTTACTTTTGATGCATTTCTTATTGTACGTTTTGATTTTTTGCAGGAAAGAGTCTTTACCTTCATTGGTACGTATTGTTAAAATAATGGAGCTTGGAATATTTTGTGTTGAAATACTTTGAGCGTTCTATGGACGCCCCAGCACCTAGCTTTTACGATAACTATATTATTGATGATTGTCGACAGATAACTATTTAAATATGGAGAAATAAAACTTATACTTTGTTTTTTGATACACTCACTTTATTTTTACCAACTAGTTTCGGTAACCAACTGTTACTTTCTTCAGGGTATTTTTATAACGTTATAAAAATATTTTTAAAAAGTTATAAAAATACCCTGAAGAAGCTAACAGTTGGTTACCGAAACTAGTTGGTAAAAATAAAGTGAGTGTATCAAAAAACAAAGTATAAGTTTTATTTCTCCAAATTTAATTTAAAACGATGCACAAAGTTATTGCAGAAAATATATTTTTTTAAAATTAATAAGGTAACTATTTGTTACCTGAGGATTTTTAGGGCATTATAAATATAGACGCACAAAATATATTGAATGGAGCAATAACTCATATGACAGTTCGGAGATTTTACAAAATTATGAATTGAATAGATCTGATCAACTTTTAACCTGAAAATATCTTTCATCTTCCGCCTTACGTCTAAAAACATTTCCGTTTTTGGTCCAAACATACTTAATTTCTTTGGTTTTTGCTAACTGTTTGGGTCCTCGAGCGTTCTTTAGATGCAATTTCTTGCCCCGGTTCCCAGTTTTTACCATGGCTATATTATTGATGATTGTCAACAGGTAACTATTTGTTTCCTGAGGATTTTTAGGGGTTTATAAATAAATATTGACGCACAAAATAAATTGAATGGAGCAATAACTCATATTACAGTTCAGAGATTTTACAAGTTTATGAATTGAATAGATCTGATCAACTTTTAACCTGGAAATATCTTTCATCTTCTGCCTTACGTCTAAAAATATTTCCGTTTTTGGTCCATACATACTTTATTCCTTTGGTTTTATTTTATTTTATTAACGTAAACGGCAAATCTGCCTTTTACGAACTTATAATACTAACAAATTTGGCTTAATATATTTATTTTTTTGAAAAAACATAAATTTCCTTATGCCCAAGATTTAAAAAAAAAAACAAATCTCAAAATTATACAAGATTTATATTAAAAAAATTAACCAAAAAATTATACAGCATATTCAGTAGAATGTTTAAATAATTAAACATTCTACAGTAATACAACAATACAATCATAAGTACTGTTTCATTTAGCTGGGCAAAGTAAACAAAAAAACTGTATATATTATGAAATGCATGAATAAATAAATATAATTACCATGATTAATATGTATTTATAAATGTAAAATGTAATAATGTATTAAGTATCAATGATGTGTATAAACTTAATATATATGTATATGTATGAATAAAATATAATATAAATATGTATGTGCGAATATATATGTATATATGTGTGTGAATGTATGGTTATGAATGCATTACAAGTGCCCCGACTCAACACAGATTTTCTAATGAGTCGGAGCAAGTTCACAGACATAGGTCGTTCCTGATTGTGTCACTGTGTCTCTGTCCTTAACAAATGTATGTATAATGTAATTAATAAATAAATAAATAATAAATGTAATTCACAATCTTTAAAAAAGTTCAAAAGGTTTGTTCTATAGGAACAATACCCTACACTAAATATATCAGATACGTGGGAATTACTATTGCCAAGTTCATGAAGTCTATTTAATGCGGCATTGCAAGTATACACTGTCCGTGAATTGTTGCTGCAAAACGGTGGCACCTGTCTAGTCATTCTTCCAGGCACCCTGAAGTTGGTGAGAGATAATAGTTCAGGGCAATTTCATATGTTTCCTGTTTTTGCTAACTGTTTGGATCCTCGAGCGTTCTATGGATGCAACTTCTTGCCCCAGTTTCCAGCTTATTATCATAGCTATGTTATGAATGAGTAAACACGTAACTCTTTGTATCCTGAGGGTTTTAAGGGCATCGTCAGATTTCTATATTATTTTGAATTTAATTTTATCCTCTTTGTCTAATTTTTCTTCCAGATCTCCACCCTCTTTATCAATTCTAGTTGATTTTAATGATTTTTTAAATTCTCATTTTCTTTTTCTTCTAGTTCTGTCACGCGTTTGCTAAGTGTTTTATTCTGTTTTGCTGACAAATTCGATGGCCTCAAGAATTGTTGTGTATTGGCTAGTGACCTGATTTATTTGCGATGGATAATTTCAAAACCCTTACTCAGTCGATCGACCTCTGTCTGAAGGGCAGAGAGTACGTCTGCCAACTCCAAGTTGGCCGATAAGGGATGGGTGGCTGCGCCTGGTGATGATGGAGAAGATTCAGTTGCCTTTAATTTTGAGTCCTTCTTTGGAGCCATTTTTAAGGTAAGTAAGTTTTTGGAATCTTTAATCACTCTTTTGAACGAGCTGAAGAAAATATTTTTTTGAATGATTTTTACAATATTTGAGTTTGTCCAAATGTTTGTAGACAAAATACTGGATTTCACCCCCTCGGGAGTCATTAAAATTAACAAATTACAACGGGGTGGAGAATACCTTAGAAAACGGAATATGAAGTCTAGGCATCTACAGGGCTTATGACCTGTCATTGGCTGGTTTAAGGGGCTACTTTACACACTGTATAACATTCATCATTTTTTTATTTATTTAACTTTTTGTACATAATGTTATTTGTACATTGGCGGGCTTATTGCCAAATGGAAATTCTTTCCAACCAACCAATTAAATAAAAGTTTTATTTTTATAATTCAAGTCACAGAACATATTCAATAGAAAAAAAAGCTAAAGATATATAAAAATAGAAATAAACGTATTTGTTTATAAATTACCTTAAATCGAAACTTTTACTCAATAGGAAAGAGGAAAAAAGAGGAAAGAGGAAAAGGAAAAGAGGAGAGATTGAGGAAGAGAAAGGAGATGTTTCTTCAGACGTGATTTAAACAGAGATGATGTAGTAACATCTTTGACGGTGGATGGGAGAAGATTCCACAGTCGAGCCGCATGGACACTATATGAGTTAGAGAAGAAAGAGGAATTGTGGATGGGTATTAAGAAAGTGACTTGAGAATGAGAACGAAGAGGTAAACCATGAACTGATAGGCGTTAAAAATTTTCACGCAGGTATTTAAGAGCGTTAGGACTATGAAGTACATTGATAGTCTCTCCGCTGTCTAATTTTCAGTTGCCTACGATAATCAGAAATGTGGTGATATTTCCTAAGACCAAAAATGTACCTTATCCATGTATTCTGAAGTCGTTCAAGTTCATCGAGTTGCTCACAGCTTAAATCAGTCATGGAAACATCAGCGTAATCTAGAATGGGTAGTAGTAATGCTTGTACAAGGGAGCATTTAGTATTAATGAGTAAGATTTTGCCTATGTTTGAACATCCATAATTCTTTATTTATTCCATTTGTTGATTTTAGTGAAGTTAAAGAGCTGAAACCTTTATTGTTGTGAAGGTGAAACCTTTATTGTTGAATGGTGAATGTTACACAGTGTGTTATTTGGCCACTTAAACCAACCAATGACTGGTTTATAAGCCCTGTAAATGCCTTGACTTCCATATTCCCCTCTCTAAAATGTTCTTCATTTCTATTGTAATATATATATATATATTTTTTTATTTTTATTTATTAATAAAACATATAAGACATGAATATCATGATATTATATTCCCAGGAGTTGTACGAGAAAACTCATTTGGGACGGTACATAAAAAAAATAGTACATTTCTTGTAACAATACATAGTATACATTTAAACAATAAAAATTTAAACAAATTTTAACAATCTATGAACTTAATATTAAAAAAGGAAAGAAAACATTTAAACAATCTGTGAACTTAATATTAAAGAAGAAAATAAAAACATTCAAACAATCTGTGAACTTAATATTAAAAAAGAAAAGAAAAACATTTAAACATTCTGTGAAATTAATATTAAAAAAGAAAATAAAAACATTTAAACATTCTGTGAACTTAATATTAAAAAAAGAAAAGAAAAACATTTAAACCTAAAACACAATATATAGACTATTCACAGAAACTGAGCTAAAAACTATCACTTTCAAAAAGATTCAAGAAATAGGTCTTCATTTCTGGTCTTTGAGATTTACCACTCGACATTTCATTTTTAAGGTCATCAGGCAGTTTATTAAATTGTATACGACCAATGTATTCCAGAGACCTTTTGCCGAACTTCGTGGAACAAAATTTAGAAATGTGAAGATTTTTTGCATGTCGTGTATTATAGTTGTGAATTTCATGATTAAATGTAAGTTTTAAATTTGTGTGAGCAGAAAAGTTTATGATGTTTGAAATAGTGTTAGTGATGTCATACAGTGCCATTACCTTGAAAGGAAGTATTTTTGTGTTACGATAAATATCCTTGACATGGGAATCCCATTTCAAACCAAGAATGCTTCTCAGAGCTCGGTTTTGAAGAACTTGAATCTCAGAGATCTGGTTTTTGTTAGCGAAACCCCAAATACAGCATAAATAGGATAGGTGAAAATGTATCATAGCGTAATAGACGGCAAACAAAACAGAGTGAGGAAGCAGACCACGAAGTCTATGCAAAACGCCAGTTACGGGTACTATTTTTGATTTAACATGTTCATATTGGTATTTCCATGAAAGTTGAGAGTCAACATATAGTCCTAAGTATTTAGTAACATTGGTCTTTTCAATATAGCCAGTTCCTAGAGAAATATTAATTTTCAAATCCTGTTTGTTCCCAAAAATCATATATGATGTTTTTTTCATATTCAAACTTAATTTGTTTAATCGCATCCAGTCGGCAAGACTATCGAAATCTGTCTTCATTATTAATTCTATTTGAAGGTTAAAATAAATTATTTGGATTAAATATGCATTTTTTGAACTATTTAATTCATTGCACACCTTCCCGTTGCAATATATGAAGAAAAAAAACAGATTTCAGATGTACGTTTTCAACTTAATTTCTACCAAATGAAATATATTCACAGGAAAACATCCTGTATTTATATGAATGAAAGTTAAACTCCTTTTTTTGCTCTCCTTTTGTTTTTCTAGAGTTTTGAATATATTTGCGAAACTCCGAACAGCTCGGATATCTTCATTGTTAAAAAATCTCCAAAGCAAAACATTTTCAAAGTTTCTTAGGAAAGGTGAAATTCCCTAGACGTTTCATTACGCAGATATATATATTTATGTATGAGGCGCTATATTCCTTTTTTAGATCCAAATTCGTATTTTATTCAGACTTTCACAGAAAACTCAACTGTATTTTCCATACGAAATTCCCACTCTACTTAATAGAGATGTGGAAAAAAATTTATCGAATACTTCAGTTATTTTTATGACGCCTTTGTTTTCAATAGAACGGTTATTAGTTACGCGTGAATGTTTACTGCCATTTGTATATTTTGGTTGTCGACTTTTCCTTGAAAAGTAGGAACGTGAGTAGCCTGGCAGTACCTATCGCATTTCAACAATATACAAATTCCACATTCAAATACAAAACTGACAGCTGTATTTTCCTGAAAAACAAATGAAGATCTCTGGTACGAACCGCATGATAAACTGAAAGCAAAATAAAGTTCCTACCGCTATCCATAGAATTAAGAATAGTCCAGAAGGAGCGTAGAATCATATTTGAATACATCGGACTGTGTCCAATAATTCCCCCACTTAGACACACTTTTGCCGCGCGCATACTTAAAGTCACTGGGTAATATTGCCAGATCGCGAAGAATATAACCATAACACAAATGTAAGGTAAAAAAAATATATTTGTTAATTTTTCTAAAATTTTATTGTTTATTCGGAAACATGGATTGACACAACAGAGTAGATAAGTAAAGGGTCATTTAATAAGAGTAATTGAATTAATGAACTTTGAACTTAAAATATAACAAATTTTATTTTACATACAACAGATATTTTTATATCATGTTAAATAATATTTTATGTTTTGAAGATAATGTCAGCCAAATGTCCACCACGGCGTTGTTTAATCCGAGGTTCAATTTTCATTATTTCTCTTATAATATGAGCAAAGTAGGGTAAAAAATTTTACTACCCTGGCAACACTAACGAAAGTTCCATTTTGTTTCTTCGACAATCTGACAGGTGGAAAAGTAATTCAATTTTTAAGTAATGCATTTGCGACAAACACATTCATTTGATAATTTCACATGAAATGTGATTGCATCCTGTTTTTTTAAGATCTTAGCAGTATTTTTACACTATAAAACGACACAACGCGGTATGGTTAAATTCAAATCAGGAGTTTCGTACTGAGCGACGTCTACAAAGAAACTAATGGGCCAAAACGTGAAAAATTTCTCCATTACACATTTACGTATCGAAAGAAATAATTTGTTATTTTATAATAAGTACTTATTAGGCACAAAAAAGCATTTTATCGGAAATTGGGGATAAATTACAAATATCATCAAAAGTATACTCTCAGTCAGTCACGTAGTCCAGTATTAGTAGCTCTCGGGAAGTTAGCGTGGGTGCACGTTTCGCCCGAGTCGTAAAGCTAGGGTTTCCTAGGACAGCGGTGCCCGTATCTTAACGGCCGTAGTGAACGGTGATGCGGTGGGAAGCCGTCGTAACGTCGTCTAGAGAGTGGTTTCCTAAGGAAACGTTGTTAAATGGTGTTGATAACACCGTTTTCTTAGGAAACCACACTCTAGTCATCGTTACGACGGCTGTCCACTAGTTTTTAATTTCTGCAAAGTTATTTTTGTTAGTAAAATCTTCCTTATTTTCTAGGCTAAATTCTCTTTTCTTTTTATATTTTTTTAGTAACTTGTTAATAAAAAAAATAAATAAAGACGAACGCAAAATGTTGTTAATTTCTGCATAATTTTACAACAAAAATGCTAACCAGTAGAATTTATTATAATTTTACTACCCCCATCGAGTGGTGCACAGAGCACTGAACTAATAGGTTCCGAACGCTAGTATTTCAATAATCTTTTACATAGAAGTAATCAGCCGTACGCTTCATGTGCCGTTCCAGAAACGTTCCAGGTTTTGTCATGTTTTCAGCAGTTAGATTTGAAATACTATCATCTTTGGATTAAATTATAGTTAATTAAAGCCATTCCCTATAAATATTCCATTTTTCCCTTTTTAAATGTCTTTTTTTCTATGTGTTTAGGACAGTAAGTGAAAGGTTAAACAAGCCATAATAACATCTGTTTGCTGCTGACAGGAGACATGAGTGATAAGAGTGCTGTCTGACATTATAACGGCGGTAGACTCTGGTATCTTGATACTGTAGACCATAGCATTTTGCTTGAACGTCTGGAAAAAACTTATGGTATCCGTGATCGGCACATATGTGGTTCAGTTCATATCTCAATGAAAGAGAATATGCAGTTGTGTTCCAGGGTAATAGCTCATCCAACTTGAAGGTACCCCTGGAGTACCCCAAGGATCAGTACTCGGACCACTCCTCTATCTTCTGTACACTAAAGATATAGAGAATATTATCAAATAATGTGGATTGTGGTCTCACTGCTATGCACATGATACTCAGATTTATTTTTATTGTAAACCGAGCGAGAGAAATGTGCTTGTTAATCTGATTAATGGATGCATTGAGAAAATAGGAAACTGGATGGCTGAAAACAGACTAACACTTAACCCATCTAAAACAGAACAACTATGGATGGCTTCAGCCAGACGATAGAATTTGATTTAGGATACGGCACTACTCGATGTAAGGAGTACCGCTTTACCCACCGTTAAACTACTGGGCGTCATCCTTAATTTTGACCTTTCTCTTGACGCTCAAATTAGTAGAACGATAAGCTCATGTTTTCACCAGCTGAGATAAATTAAATGCATACGCCAAAATTTGCCAGTTGATGCCGTCCGTCAATTAATAAATGCGTTTGTAGTGTCTAGAGTCGATTATTAATTAATAAAATTACTCACTTATTAGACTTATTTTTGGAATCTCTAAGTTCAGTCATATCACTCCACTACTTCGGGAATTACACTGGCTACGTTTTCCACAGAGGGTGGAATACAAACTCTGTTGGCTAATGTATAAGTCACTTCACAACTCTGCTCCAGAATATCTAAGGGAACTCTGCATTCGAGATGAACTAGCTGACAGACGTCTTACGCTTAGATAAGCTACATCTACGTCGAAAAGACAAGTTAATTTACCTCTACGCAAACAGCGCACTAAATTCGGCGAACGTGCATTTGCGGTCGCAGGCCCTACGGCATGGAATGCTCTCCCAGCACAGGTCCGAAACTGTCAAAGTGAAGTTATGTTTCAGAAGAAACTTAAAACCCACTTGTTCTCTAAATCATTTGAATAAATTTTTAGCATGTGGTGAACGATTCATGAAAGAACATTATTTTTCTTAAATTAAAAAGTTAAAATTATATCTTTATATAATCACTTTGTAAAGCGCCCTTGAGGTATTATATTACGAAAATGGCTCTATATAAGTTATTTATAATAATGACAGCCGTGCTCTTATCTCGGTTATATAATTGTTATTATAAGTAATTTCAGTACGGATTAATTATTTGACTATTTTTACCGATGTTATGCCCATCACTACAGCAAAGCTGTATAAGCGAGGAGTTGAGTAAGGATAGTGCAGAAATGAAGATTTTTTGTAATCCTTTTAAAGGATTTTATCTCTATCTTTTAATATTGTCATTTAAAAACCGCTGCATAGAATGAATTTTTTTGGTGACATTATTGTTTTTTTTTGTATCATTCATTCGTATACATATGTATTATTTAAAAAATAATATCGTATCCATAACTCTATGAGGCCAAGAGCCATTTGTTAAGCTGGGGTACAACATAATGGAAAGTGGAAGCGTGCAAATTATTAAACAATAGCAAACATTAAAAATTATAAAATACTAGCGGACCCGACAGACGTTGTCCTGCCCCAACGTTGGCGTGCCTGCTATTATCTTGGAAAAACACTTTTCATCTAGGTACTTGTTTGTGATTAAATTCCAAAACTAAAAATTGTTGATATTAAAAAAATATTGAATTTAAGTAGGTACTTGTTTATGGTTGAATTCCCAAGCAAAAAATAAATATTTTTTCAAATATGGCATTCTTTTTGCAAACGTCAAACTCCGGTCGTCTCACCAACAAAGGGATGTACTTATGTAGGAATACGATTTTCAATAAATGTATTAAATTTAATATTATTTTAGTGTTACCAAAAATCCAATAAAAAGAAATATATTGGTAGAAATTATAAGGAATTTAAGGTAAGAATCTGATTGAAATCCACAAAAAATAAATGCTGTTTGTAAACATTCAAATATAAACTTTTTTTATACGCAAAAAAACATCTTCCCTTTTTTTTGCAAATGCATTCTCCTCAAATGCAACCCTGGTAGATCGATGAAAAAAACATTTATGTTCCTAACTTTGTTTTTACATATTCGATTGAAGATTTTGATAGCTGCGAGTACGCACGGTGCAAAGATCTATATTTCTCTGAAAACCGCACGTAAATCGGTTAAGCCGTTTAGGAGTACGGTGACATCACACGTACAGAGGAATTATATATACATAAATATAATTATTTGAATGAGCAACACGCTTAATAGTATATACTACTACTACTACCTACAACCATAACGCCATTTCCCCGTAGGGGTAGGCAGAGAGTATGGACCACCACACACGTCTATCCTGGCATACATTCTTAGCTTCTTCCACATTCATAGATCTTGTTATACATGGCCTTCTTTTGGTTTATCTGATCATGCCACGTCTTCCTTGGTCGTCCTCGTCTCACGTTACCGTTCATTTTTGCCATATTTACTTGTTTTACCATTCTTTCGTCGTCCATTCGTTCTACGTGACCAAACTATCTGAGAGACCCTTTCTTAATCTTATCAATTATACTTGACTCAGATTTACACTCTCGCCTGATTTCATCATTCGCAACCCTGTCATACATTGATTTCCCACACATTCGTCGAAGAGAACGCATTTCAACCGCGTTCACTCAGCTTTCATCCTTCCTCTACCAGTTCCATGTCTCACTTCCATACTAAAACTAAAACTCCATTTTGCACTGCCGGTTTAGCTTCGATTGACATATTTTATAAATCCGAATGATGATGATGATGATATTTCCTGATCAAAAATATTTTCCTTCTTTGTTGCAACTGTGTTTACAAGGCGGCTTTCTCTTCGTTCTAGTAACGAAAGAACCCTTTTAATACCCATTCGCCGCTCTATTTTTTTGCTCCTTTTTTACTGTAGTAGCTGCTTGACTGTGGAATAAACTACCCACTTACGTAAAAGACGCCCACTTATTAATTTACATTTAAATCAAGATTGAAAAATCTGAATACTTCGATTTTTTTTCCTCCCTCTTCTTTCCCTCCCATCCCCCCTCCACTCTTCATAGTATAGTGTAGATTTTTAGATTATTTTTGTTTCTATAAAAAAAAATGTTTTATTATATTTGTTCTTTTTTATAATTAAATTATATGAATCTGTATTAATATACAGATTCTCATAATTTAAAACAGAACATTTATACTTACACATGTTTTTTTTTATAGAAACAAAAATCGGTCGTAAGTCGATCTGGTCGTAAGTCGAAAAATGCAATAATTTCTTTATATATAAAATTGCTTACGCTGCGTGATGGTATTAGTATACGACAAAAATGAAATAGTGTGTCACTTTCATTAATCGAGTTTCTATATCGTGGTGATACAAGTAAAAGTGACCAATTGCAAAAATGACGAAATTGAGATTATTGACTTTTTGACATCGTATTAGCATATTGCTTGACTCGTAAAAATGCATAGTCGATCCGACACTCTAAAAATAATTTAATTTGTATGATATGTATGACTATTTGATAGAAGCTCACAGATTTTTGACAAGTAAAACTGACCAACACACATAGTCACTTTTATTAGTACATTTAAGATCCAAAGAATTGACCAAGTAACATTGTAGGTGATGTCACAAGTGAAGAGTTAGTTTGAGTTAGTAGTCAGTAATTAGTAAGTTAGTATACGTTTTGTATTTGACAGATACGGTTTTTTTAATAAAAAGTTCATTGATAAAATGTATTCTTCAGATTATTACGTAACACTTCTTAATTATTTGTTTATTTTCATTTATTTTGTATTTCTGTGTTTATTTAACCTTTGTAAATATGAAAAATGGATTATCGAAATAAAAGATCCCAAAAACATAATTTATAGTTATAAAATAAAATACTACCTCTCTCAATGAACGAAACAAAAATAATTATCGGCCAAATTTCATGACAAATTTTACATGTAAAATTGACCAAGTTTTTCAATTTATTTTTTTAAATAAAAGTGATAACGTTTTTTTAATATGTTTAAACTTATCATTAAAGTTGAAAGTACCGTACATATAATGTAAAATTGCCAACCACCTACTTGTAAAATCTGATCTTTAAGAAGCAATTGAACTCTAGAAAAACACTAAAAGGGCTCCCCTGAATATTATTGATTTTGTCACTTGGTCAATTTCTCTTGTATGCCCACGATATGTTTCTTTTTATATTACTCGTAATTTGGGTTGGTCTGTGTTTGAATAATTATCAACTTTTTCACAATCATAACATCGATTTTTGAGAAAGACAGGCTGGAGGTTGGGCTTATCCAGAGACCAATATACGTATAATGAGTTAGAAACTACCTTGAATATATCTTCTCTTCAAGACCATTGAAATAAATCTGACCTTCTAGTCCTATTTTAAATTCTCAACTCATTTTTTGTTGCGCCTGAGCCACTGAGCTCAATAAAATTAAACATCCCAACTAGAAACCTCAGACAAAACTTACTCTTTTATACCGATAACCATAGAACTAAGTGTGGTTTTCATTCCCCTATGCCCAGAATTCTCAGGTCTGCCAACAAACATACCAGTCTTGATTTCTTTGATAACAACTTGTCTTCTTTCAAACCATCACTAAATCGAATTCAATTATAAACACCTCTCTCCCGCTTCCACTCCCACAAAGTCTACTATAAACCATTGTGTATTTCTACTTTTCTTTATAATCATTTTCTTTCTATAAATATGTTCTAACAATGCCCTACTGACAATTTAAAATCTACTGACAGTTCTTGGTGGAACTGCATTTAAATTATAATAATAAAAATACTTTATAGTTTTATTCCACTTTTATTTATATTTTTTTCTTTTAATTTTTTACCAGTGACCGCGTTTCGTCTGACCAGTCTGACGATGTCGATTTGTTGTCTCGTTTTCCGCACCTCAAAACTGAACCGAATTAGTTATTTTTGAGAGAGTATCAAAATATTTTTTTCTGCCGAGGTATGTCTTGCGTTTTTCAAAATTAATCATAATATTATTTATTTATTTATTGTATATACGGCCTAAGCCAATTACAACAGTTACATGAAGAAACAGAAATGCAAAAAACTGAACCAAAATAACATAAAACTATTTAGCAAAGACAAAAATAAGACATTAGGGCGTAAAAACCAAAGTTGCTCTTAGAAGATTTTATAAATAGCAGATTTTGACTTCTGGTGACACGGTTGGGAACATGAAAAGAAATTGATTGCAACAGAGATGAAACATCACTTATGGCATTAAGTATTTTGAAAATGCAGATAAGGTCCATCTCAGCTCTACGTCTCTCCAATGAAGACAGATTAAGAGATTGCTCTATTTCAAAATAGGAATAATACGCGTTTCGTCTGACCAGTCTGACAATGTCGGTCACGACAAATCCCGGCCAAATGGTAAAAAAATTATTAAAAAAATATATTTATAAATAAAAGTGAAATAAAACTATTAAGTATTTTTATTATTATAATATAAATATGTCCTTGAATGTGCCCATAGCGTACATACAAATAAAATAAATCTCAATGTATTGTATTCAGCGCAGGCGAACAACTGATCGCGGATTGTGGTCGTAAATTCGAACAGTCGCAAGTTGCGTAGGCCGTAAGTCGACGAATAGCTAGACCTAGAAGATGTCCATAAACTACTTATTTTCTCTGACTGAAATGTTAGGGTGGGTGGGAAGAAATAATTGACTTAAAGCAATTTGCCCGCCCGCCCTTACATGCATATAATATATAATATGACTAAATAAATAAATGTACAGAGGTTATTTTATTCAGGTCCCGACAAGCTTGGAATTTCTGTTTTCCGGTTAGAATATGTTAGATTAGGTTAATTTAAATAAAAATAAAATATACACTATTCTATAAGTGTTATCAGTATCAAAGGAAGCGTAACGATGCACAATTTTGCATATTGCATTCATAATAAGCGTTGTAATATATTCTTCAATGTAATTTTAGAGCTGAACCCGGCAATACTTTGATAGATTTGAGTAAACAGTCGTATTTGGATTGAATGAATTTAATCTAACGGTGTTTGAACATTGAACAAAATCGACGATTTGTTGTCCCGTTTTCCGCACCTCAAAACTGAACCGAATTTGTTATTTTTGAGAGAGTATCAAATATTTTTTTCTGTCGAGGTATGTCTTGCGTTTTTCAAAATTAATCATCATATTATTTATTTATTTATTATATATACGGCCTAAGCCAATTACAACAGTTACATGAAGAAACATAAATGCAAGAAACTTAACAAAAATAACATAAAACTATTTAGCAAAGACAAAGACAAAGACAAGACATTGGGGCATTAAAACCAAAGTTGATCTTAGAAAATTTTATGAATAGCAGATTTTGACTTCTGGTGACATGGTTGGGGGAACATGAAAAGAAATTGATTGCAACAGAGATTGGACATCACTTATAGAATTAAGTATTTTGGAAATGCATATAAGGTCCATCTCAGTTCTACGTCTCTCCAATGAAGACAGATTAAGAGATTGCTCTATTTCAAAATAGGAATAATTACCCCTTTGTAATCCGCGCAACCATGCCTCTTTTCTTAGAAAACGGTGTTGGACAGACTCGATATGGTCAATATGAGTCCTGTAGAATGGAGACCAAATAAGAGAAGCGTATTCTAGATGGGGTCGAACTAGATATGATATTTTTCAACCATCTTTCTGCCAAATCAACCACCTCTAACCTGGTAGATTATACCCAGTTTATTGTTAAAGCACTTGAGGATGGTCAGCAGATTGACGTTCTCTATACTGGTTTTTCCGAGGCATTTGACAAAGTAAATCATAAAATTCTCATATTTAAATTCATGTCTTGAAAATAAGAGACCCATTACTCTCAATTATTAATTCGTATCTTACTGGTAGTAAACAAAATGTTCTGATAAATAACTATTTGTTAACCAGTGTTGATGTTACATCGGGTGTACCTCAAGGTACCCATTTGGCACCCCTGCTTTTCAATTTGTTTATTAATGATGTTGCTAAATAATTTTCCAATTCTCGCTTTTAGTTCTTTGCGGACGACAACAATCTGTTTGTGTTGTTATGTTTTCTTCTTCAATCGGACATTAAATCTTTTAACCAGTGATGAAAAGACAAGAGATTAAAATTAAATATTAAAAAATGCAAAATAATGTCATTTCACAAAATAAAACAACCGATTTCCTTCGAGTACCCAATTTTACACCAAAACTTACAACAAAATGTATGTAGTTAAGTTCATCAGAGATTTAGGAGTTGTTTTAGACTATAAACTGACATACAAGGAGCATATAGATAATACAGTCAATAAAATTACTTTAATTATTTGGCTTCATTAACAGAATATCCTCCGATTTTACTAATGTACGTACAATCAAAACTCCTTATTGCTCAACAGTTTGCCCTCGTCTTGAATATGCCTCCTAGAATAGTGGTCTGGTCTTCATTCTATGTGAATCGCATAAATTACATTAAATCAGTCCAACATCGGTTGCTTTGAAAAGTAGCGTGGATGCTCGGACTAGAGAGAGTTAATTATTCTTACGCTGAAATAGAGTCAATGTTAAATATTTCTAGTCTACAAAAACGTAGAACTAATATTGATTCCATATATATGTCCGGCATACTAAATGGTATAATCGATGTTCCATCATTACTGGGACAAGTAAAATTCCATATTCCGACTCGTAGTAATCGAAATATTCTTGTGTGAAAACACTCCTTTAAATAAATATTTCATATCAACCGTGTCGGGAATCGAACCCGAGACCTCTTGTATGGAAGACAAACGCGCTGACCACTACACCACGAGGCTGAATTGTATTTTAATTATGTAAAACTTTTAGGTAATTTTTTTTATCAGAAACACCTTAGAAAGTTACCGTTTTTATCTTTTATTTATTTACTCATAAGGTTTTTCCATTTTAAAACACCATTCTTTTAAATTTGCATAATCAAAAACATAATCTAAAAAATCTTTGATTATTGAGTACTTGAAAATACCATTTTTATATGTATAAATTGTATGTATTTATTTGATATGTAATATATTTTCTTTACTAACTTTGTATACTATGTGGAAATCTGTTATTAGTTCTGAGTTTATACACTATATCTGTTTGTTTACTAAAAATATGTATGTAGAACTGTTGATTTCCCTAATAAAATTAAATAAATAAAATAATAAAAAAGTAAATAAACATTATTAAAATAACTGTTTTCTTAGGTATTTCGCAATAATTGGCCGGTGTACCAAATATTAGTTTAAAAATGTAATATGTTTACTAGTGGATGTACATGAAACCTGCCGTCAACTTTAAATACCATTCGTAAAAAATATCAGAAATAAGATGTACATTTAAATCATATTTAAAAAATACGGTTAAACAAAGATCGTTGTCATGTTAACGGAAGGTATTTTTACAACTCAAGGATTGCACTTATTCAGCCATTAGCCTGTATTAATTTTACTGAAGTGGTATTTCTTCAGAGGGGTCAGGAAAAGGATACTTAAATTACGAGCGACCCCAGTACTTTCTAAACTTTGTGACCCTTTTCAACAAATTTTGGAAAGTCGAATTTAAAATATTATTCTGGGATAGCAAAATGGGTAGTAAATGTAGAAAAAGTGAGTAACCCACGTTTCGTTACTTGATAATGATCGAAATTATTTAAGAGCAATTGAGTACCGTTTTAACAAAGAGAAATATCTACAAAATGTACATTTTTCATGAGAAGGTTTTTTCAATAGTTTTTCAGAAGTCCCAACTCCATGGGACTAAAAGTCCTGTGTTGAGATGGGACGAGCAATTATATGACACAGACACATGAGTATATCACCACAAATATAGGATTAGAAACATAAAAAATAATTATAAAAAATATTTTTAAAAACATATATATGGCACATCAATATGGTAAACAGTAAACTCAAGCATTTGGAAATCATCAAGGAGTTTCCTACTCAAATCCCTCCCACTAAGGAAAATCCAGTCCTCAACTCCTTTCTTGAAAATATTTTTTGTCCTTGAGAGCTTAATACGTTCTTCCGAAATATTGAACACTCGGTGCGATAAATGAGAGATGTCTTTGAGCAAAAGTCGTACGGGTTTTGCGTATGACATAATTCATGCTCCGGGAAAACCTCATATTTAAAAACATTAAAATATTACCAAAATGCTAAAGTTTGAAAATCTCTGATAAATGCTTGCTTTTTGGAGAGCACTTAAATTAAATTAAGTGTTTTTATTGTTATCTCTTTTACTCGCCTAATAATGAATTTTTTTCTGAAACAGAGATAGAATTCAGAAAATAAAAAACCTTTCATTTTTCGTTTCACATTTCCACGATAACTAATATTATTTTTAATGTTTCATTTAAGTATCCGATAAAAATAATTTTGCTTCTCCGTTATTAACTGAATCATTATAATTATACTATCTGCCTCTAGTGATGCATAGGGCACTGACATCATACTCCAATTGCAGAATATTTGGATTATTTTTTGTAAGAAGGAAGGTCATTAGGTTCAATTAACTTAGAAATTTTTTAAACGATTATTAAAGCCATAATTTAAAGCACCACTTTAAACTAAATGAATCTCACCCACGTCAATAAAGTTTTCAGCTATTTTACTTCACAAAAGTGTACTGTAAAAGTATTCACTCTGCAAACTTTAGACAAGTTTATGGTCACTTTTGATTGCCCAAAAAACAATCGCGGAATTATATTTAAAAAGCCTAAATTATTTTATTGCTGAATACGAGTATGTCTTCTTTCTTTACAATTATATTTCGGGCGTTTTAAATTGGAAAAATCGTATAATTTTTTTTAAATTTAGTCTGGCTACACAACCTTAACATTTATTCCATTTTTACTCATCAATATTTAAAAGAAACTACCTGCTTTTGTAATATGAAGAGAAAGCTGTTCTTTGGCATACATAGGTTCTGGGAAATCAATATTCCTACCCATTTTAGTTAGGCAAGGTCGGAAGGGTGCAAAAGTTAAAGCCTGTATTACAACGATCGGAAAACTGAATAAAAATTAGTTAGAGAAAAAAATCAACAATTTTTGAGTTTGTCGAAATGCTTGCAGACTGGCTGGATTTCCTCCCTAGGAAGTTATTCATATTTAAATTTATTGCAACAGAGAGGGAAAACATTATTGAGAAGGGAAGGGAAAAATTGGAAAATTGACTTCAGGCGTTGCCTAGTAGGTGAATTGTTTCAGCCGGATTAATCGCCCTCACATGAAGGTTTCAGTTCTTTTACTTCACAAAAGTCAACGGAAGGAACAGTTGAGGAAATGTTGATGTTCAAACATAGGCAGAATGGTGTAAGTATTCACAATATAAAATTGCTATTAAGAAATGGATAGTAGAGGTGGGTTGCGCACGGATCGAAGAGTGGATCAAGCCACATAGGTTAAATGTGTGTACTGTTTATGAAATTTGTTCTATCGGTCTGTATAAATTGGTTATGTTTGTTATTAACAATATTTTGAGTTTGTCCAAATTTATATATCCAAATTTATATGTCCATATTACCTTCTCTTAAATGTTCTTCATCTCTGTTGTAATATGTTAATATAAACAGCTCCCCAGGGAGTTGAATCCAGTCCTTGTCTACAAAAATTTGGACAAACTCAAAATATTGTTGATAAATTACCTGGTCCATGAAGAAGTATAGAAATCGAAAAAATAATATTTTCAGGCGTTGCCTAGTATGTAGGTGAAATAATTCAATTAGATGAATCTCACCCGCATCAATAAAGGTTTCAGCTCTTTAACTTCACAAACATCAACAGATGAAAGAATTGAAGGAATATAGATGTTCAAACATAGGCAGAATGGTGAATGTTACACAGTGTGTGAAGTGGCCACTTAAACCAGCCAACTACAGGTCATAATCCCTGTAAATGCCTAGACATCCATTAAACCTTTTCAATAATGCTTTTTTTATCTATTGCAACAAATTTAAATTTAAATAATATTAACCAGTTTTCAGATTCGTGAATTATGGACTTTATGGGTTAGCCTTAGTAATATTTTAAAAGATACCTTTTGTGCTTCAAGAGCTATCCAATTAACCACAATTTATTATTTATTGAATCAAACAAATCCCTCCCGTGTCCGAACGGATGAAGAACACAGCTAACTGATCACATACTGCACACCGCATCTTAAGACACAAGTCTCCTTGGCGGCGCCCATTTACTTGGAAAAAATTCTCGTCGCCGAACGAGCAAAGCTACCCGAGGGAAGTCTCTGTAATCCGGCAGCCATGGCATCTTTGTACTAAACCAAGATAATCCATATGTACATGATATGCAGTAGTCGCGATTTTTTATTAAAAACATTAAATTTGTTAAAACTATCGAAGAAAAATTATAGACTCATTTAACTATTTCAAAATTGTAAATTCAATGTGGGATTGCCCAGAACTGTTATCTCTCATCAACTTTAGGGTGCCTGGAAGAATTACTAGACAGGTACCACCGTTTCAAAGCAACAATTCACGGACAGTGCATACTTGTAATGCTGTGTTAAATAGACTCCGAGAACTCGGCAATAGTTATTCCCACGTATCGGATATATTTAGCGTAGGATATTGTTCTTATAGATCAAACCTATTGAACGTTTTCAAAGATGCTGAATGGTAATTAAAGCTTGAGTATAACTGTTATATAAAACAGTGCATTATGATTCTCTTGTTTTATTTACCCTTTAAAAATAACAAAAATAAATATTTGAAGGGTACATAGCTAAAACGTGCTCATTGCTTTCCATTTTCGAGATATTAATGCTATTTTTTTTCTCCTGATTGAGTTGAACTAAACGGAATATTAAAAACATTCAAAATATGGCTACTTGTCTTTTAAACAGCTAGCAAAAAAACATTTTCATTTGCATATTACCATTTACCGTCTTTTCTATGTCTATCGATTTCAAAACGTATCCGTCTCTTCATCGGGACACTAATTACACGAACATGCAAAACCCACTACGGGCTTTATTGAAAAGATATATGATTTCCGATTAAAGCAAAATTTCTAATTTAAGCCATTATTATTTTTATGTTAGATTGCTCCATGACACGATGTCAATAACTGTAAAAGCACTTCATTTGAACATAGTTATGCAGAAAGCAGCCAGTCCACAATTTTGAAAAAATGAGATATTGATGTCATCGGGTGCAGTAAGGTCAATTCTATGTTCTGCTAAAAACAGCCAGATCGCTTTCATACAAAAAATCTGTATAAATCACCTTCTAAAAATGGTGTCGATCACTCTCTCAATTTGCAGAAAATACCCACAGCACTAAAAAATTATCATGGTACTTTAAAAATCAATAAACTGGTCAAATACATAATGAGGTTCTTGTACAAACAAAACATTACAAAATGTAAATGTATTTTTATATTTATTTTTAATGGTTTTAAGTTTCTACTGAATGTCATATATAATTTTTAGGTTTAATTTTTGTTTCTAAATCTGAGTAATGTATGTTTTTTTTAAATAACTAAACCAAATATATTATTGTTTGATTTGGTATTTAAAATCGAAATCAAATTGAGAGGGAGGGGGGGTAGAGGTGGATTTACCCGATTGGTTAATTTTTTATTCAAAAAGAGGGCTGTACTGAAAAGTAATTTTTTAATAATAATATTAATTGATACCGAGACTGCATAGTGCATAGGTTAGGTAACACTTATAGAACGGCTGCAGACATTCTGTCCAATTATTTACTATCTTATAAGTCCACAATATCAAGTTTATTTGTAGCTGCTCGTCAAACTGTTATTGACAATTCAATTTCATAGATTAAAAAAAATCTTACTTAAATTTGGAGAAATAAAACTTATACTTTGTTTTTTGATACACTCACTTTATTTTTACCAACTAGTTTCGGTAACCAACTGTTACCTTCTTCGGGGTATTTTTATAACTAAACATACATAAAAGAAACAGTGAACAAATTAGTGGGTGTCGATAAGGATGAGGGAGTGGGTAATTGTGTTTAAGACGGGGGAAGGGAAGGGAAGGGGGTAATTGCGTTCAGAGTAGAGTTTGATTTTATAGGAAAAATATTAAAAATGGGACTATGACTTAAGTTTAATTGATTATTAATTATGTCTAAGTTCTGTTTTACCGCTTTTTTTATTTCTAAAATTTCAAAAAGATTAATTAGTTTATTTTTATTATTTAAATAAAATATTTCAATTCCATTTTCAAAATTAAAAGAATGATTATTTGTTATAATATGGTCAGCAAATTCAGAAAAATTATTGTTATTGAGACATCTCAAATGCTTCTTGATTCGTATATTAAATGAACGCGATGCTTCCCTTCCCTTCCCCCGTCTTAAACACAATTACCCCCTCCCTCATCCTTATCGACACCCACTAATTTGTTCACTGTTTCTTTTATGTATGTTTAGTTATAAAAATACCCTGAAGAAGGTAACAGTTGGTTACCGAAACTAGTTGGTAAAAATAAAGTGAGTGTATCAAAAAACAAAGTATAAGTTTTATATCTCCAAATTTAATTTAAAATGATACACAAAGTTATTGCAGAAAATATTTTTAAAAAAAAAATCTTACTTGTTTATTTTTATTACCTTATACTTGTTTTTTTATTTTTTACTATTATATCAAATTGCATTGTAGTATTGTCAAATACGCATTTCATATATACATATTTTTATTTCTTATTTTTTCGCGATAATATATGCTTGCTTGTTTATTCAGTTAACTTATTTTTTTCTTTCTTGCTTACCGTAACACTTTATTTACTATGTTTGCTTTACCGAATTTATTTCATGAGCTTATATCTTTGCATTTTTTGTTTATATGCTTACTGTTTTTTTTCGCACACTTTTGTTGTAATTGTTTTTTTTTTACGTGTAAAACTTTTTATTTTATCCTTTTTAACTAATTTCACATATTTTTTATGTATATTCTGTGCTTATTATTTAGTATGTAAGCATGTATTTTATTTTTATTTTTTGTGAATGCCTTTTAGGCCTTAATGAACCAAATAAATAAAATAAATAAATAATGTTTTAAGCCTTTTTTGATTTGCATGTTTGGACAATTAACATTAATTAAAATATTTGACCACAAATTTAATGCTTTGAACATAAATAATATAAAAGATTTTAACTTACATATTTATCTGGAGTTTTAGTTTTATATTTTCGACTTAATTGACTAAACTAAATAACATATAATTAAATTATAACCGAAGAATACTAGTTAAAATTAACGGTGATAATTGAAATTAATTTAATTTACGTGTGTGGTGCCTCAAAAGTAGGTACTCGCAACTGTCAGTAGAATAGCCCCTTCAACCAAGATCCGAGATCTTCGCAACTCTAAATTATTGCCAACCGCGTAGTAAAAATATATAAATTCTAACTTCAGTGCTCATTTGTTTTGGGAATATATTCATTTAATATTTAATTAACAGTGTTCAGAAATCATTTTACAGACTTTTATTTTATTGTGAAGTGTATAAAAACCTTTTAAAGAGCCAAGTGAGGCCACGCGTGAAATGTTGGATGTAGAATTTCGATCGACTCCCCACACCACATTTTAGCCAGTAGCACGGGACTAATTGAATGAATTGACACATAAACTGAAGCTTTTGATAGAGAAAATCCAAAATAAGTTTCTGAGATATATATACATGAGAGAGTGTGGGTTTTTTTGGCTCTACCCGACCGAGTTTCTCCTGGGTATGCTCGGCTACAACAGTTTAAAGACTAAAAGGAATGTATATTTGACCACACATTTTTACCGATTGTTGCGTGGTATGGTTAATTATCTTGAGATAATGAGGAGCATTGGTTTGTATGTTCCTGATAATTATTTAAGACAGCGTCAGCGTAGATTGTTTCATATTCCGATATACAGGACCACCCTGCCTGTTGGAAAGGCTACCGCTATAGGGAACAATATCACTCTGGATGTTGATCTGTTCCATGTATCCGAAGGGGCTTTCTGGAGAAGGATTCTTCTACTACTTTGAACAAATTATCGTTATTGTATTTTTTTAGTTTGTAATGTTCATGTTATTTTTTAAATAAATTAATTGAATTGAATAAAAATATCTACGCGTAGTGTATACACGCCCATAGACCTACCTACAGAGCCAGTAATGTCGACAATTAGTCACATGTTATAAGTGATTAACAACGTTGTTTCAGAGAGAACTTGAATCAATGCTGAACGGAGAGAGTCTGAATTTAGTTTTTCAGTCGTTGGTGTCGTGTTGCGCTTTTGTGTTGGTCGGCCTGGCACCTGGTTGCAAGTGTCCAGTCTTGCAAGTGCCCGCAACATGTTTTAATTTTTTGTTTACGTACTTTCTGCTTTTTGTGGTTACCTTCATTCTTATTACTTCATTTATCTTTTCTATTATATTTTTTATAATTTCATATCTTTTTTATTTACATTTACTTATTAAATTATATGTTTTTTTATGTTTAAGTAAATCAGCATGTAAATGCCACTATAACAATATTCACTATTCTGCCAATGTTTAAATACCCAAATTTTTTAGTCGTTTCCATCGGTCGACTAAATTAACTGTTCGTTAAATTAATTGATAAATAAATATAAAGTTCCATTCCAGAAATTACGCGCTAATAAGGTTCAGAATCTCTCTATACCACGTGTAAGCAATAACCACTCAGCCGTACGTATTTGATTTTACACGTGGCTGATTATTTTCAAAGTCTCCCACATATAAGAGACTTAAATGAGTTTATAAAGAGAGTTTTCGTCCATTTTATAATATATATCACGACAAGATAAGTAATTAAATTATAATTAATATTTTAACTAATTGTTTTGGGATTGTCCACAATTTATTTAAAAAATATATTATCTTAAATGGGTTGATTTATATTTTAACTAAAAATCAAAGTATCATTTTATTTACAAAGAACACTGAGAAAAAAAATCGACTCAAGCCACATGCTTGCGTTTAAAAGTTATTAGGGCTAAATCTAAAGCTCATATTATATATAAGCTCATATTATTATTAAATATTATTTTTAATTGACCCAAATTTATTGTCTTATATTTCACTTAAAGATTCTTCTCATCGTTTCTTTGAATCCCTTAAAATAAAAATGTGTATTTTTGTTTTTTTCCTTTTTTTTTAAAAAATGTTATTACTATTTTATTTTATTTTTACATCTGAGCATGTTTTTCATTCTTTATATCAATTTTTAATTTTTAATTACTCTTACAAATTTTCTTCGTTTTTAATATTATTTCTATTTGTTAATACTCACTACAAACTACAAACTTTAAAATATATTTTTTTCACTTAAATTTAAATTTTTAAACAACTTTCATTTATATTTTTCTTTTTCCTTCTCTTTTTTATACTTTCACGACTAACCTTACATATAATTGCCATATAAGAAACTTCACTGGTCCATTAGAATTAAGTCTAATTGTGTAAAATATTAAACTTTGTAACTGTACTGTATGTTTCCTGAATAAAAGAAAATAAAAAAAATTAGTTTGAAGAATCTGAAAGTTCTTGACTTTAGCTACAAAATGAGTAGTATTTTTCATAACAATATTTAAGTATGTCCAAATGCTTGCAGACTGGCTGGATTTCCTCCCTAGGGAGTTATTCATATTTAAATTTATTTCAACACAGAGGAAAAACATTTTTGAGTAGGGAATATGGAAGTCTAGGCATTTACAGGGTTTATGACCTGTCATAAGCTGGTTTAAGTGGCCACTTTACACACTGTGTAACATTCACTATTTTGCCCATGTTTCAACATCCACATTTCCTCAACTCTTCCAGCTGTTGACTTTTGTGAAGTAAAAGAGCTGAAATCTTTATCACGTGGGTGAGATTCATCCGGCTGAACCAAATCACCTTCTAGGGAACGCCTGAAAACAATTTTCCAATTTTTATACTTCTTCTTTTACCAGGAAGTAATTTAACAATGTTTGTGTATGTTCAAATGCTTGCAGACTGGCTGGATTTCCTCCCTAAGGAGTTATTCATGTTTTAATTTATTTCAACAGAGAGGGAAAACATTTTTGTGTGTAAAGTGGCCACTTAAATCAGCCAATGACAGGTCATAAGCCCTGTAAATGCCTAGACTTCCATATTCCTTGGTGAGAAAAGAACAATTTATTCCTTAATGTTGACAAATGCAAAGTTTTGACTTTTTGCCGAAATAAGAACCCAATTGCTTTCAACTACTCTATAAGTTCTATAAATTTAGAGCGAGTGACTAAAATGACTGATCTTGGTATTATATTTGATGAAAAATTAAACTTCAGTAAACACATACAGAGCATAACTAATAAAAGCATGAAAACTCTCGGATTTCTGTTGCGAACGATTAGAGACTTTGACTCAGTCTATGTAATGAAAATTTTATACGTTGCTTTAGTACGTAGCCAACTTGAATACAACTCGGTTATATGGTCACCAGATTATAAAGTGCATTTTAATAATATCGAAAGAATTCTAGAAGTTAATTTTAAATTAGGTATTTCAGTTGAACATATTAGTTATACATACTTAAATAAATATTTAAATTTACACACATTAGAAACTAGAAGAAAATTAAATGATTTTTTATTTTTATTTAAAATATTAAATTCAATATTTGACTGTTCCGAGCTGTTAAAACTAATTAACTTGCGAGTGCCCGGCCGGTAACTCGATTTGATCAACTCTTCTATATAAATATATCTACAACTAACTACAGTGCACACTCGCCTATGAGGAGAATTCATGTGTTTGCAAACGAATACGCAAATGATATAGATATATTTAATACAACACTTTTGAATTTTAAAAGGCAGTGTATCAATTTATTATCTTCAAATTTAAATTCTTAAATAATACTATATGTTATTTTATATTGTATACCTTTTGTTAACTTATTTTATTTTATTTGGGAAATCAACAGTTCTACATACATATTTTTAGTAAACAAACAGATATAGTGTATAAACTCAGAACTAATAACAGATTTCCACATAGTATACAAAGTTAGTAAACAAAATACATTACATATCAAATAAATACCTACAATTTCTACATATAAAAATGTTATTTTCATGTACTTAATAATCAAAGATTTTTTAGTATTTATTTTAAGAACATTAAGTTACTGTAAATTGGGCGGGATAAGGACAAGAATGCTTGAAGAGAGGATAAGGAGGGGAAGGGGAGATGTACATATTTATTATTATAATGTCTACTAAGTTACATAATGCATTTTTAGTGTAAATTTTTAATCTGACAAAGTGATGTTTGTGTAATCTTTATTTTTAAATTTTGTATTGTACATTGAAAAAGTCCTACGAAAAAAAGCATTTTTAACATACAATGTTTTACTTGTTGGTACATGAAACAGGTGGTATCGTCTACAAATCCTGGCTGGCACATGTATTGTTATTAAACGAAGCAGCTTTGTACAGTCAACCATTCCTGTGATAATTTTGTAAAGCAGTAGTTGGTCCGCACACACTCTGCGGTATTGTAGAGAAATGATTCCATGGAAGGTGGAGGCAGTGAGAGTAGATACATAAGAAATACCGGTTTTGTATTTAAGGTACTTTATAAATTTGTTTTGAATATTTTCTATTCTACTTATATATATGGCATACTGGGGATTCCATATCTGAGAGGCGTATTCCAAATGGCTTCTGACAAATGTATAATGTAATGAAATTAGGGCCTTTGGATTATCAAAGTGTTTACTCGTTCGAATTATGAAACCTAACATGCTCAATGCTTTGGAGGTAATTATATTGATATGCGATTCAAAATGTAGTTTTAAGTCTAAAACAATCCCAAGATCTTTAATTTCGTGCTTTCTCATTAGTACATTGTTTATTGTTTAGTTTGTAATCAAAATTAAGAATTTTTCTTTTCCTTTTAAATATAATACATATCTGTATTCTTAATTATTATTTTTCTACATTCTTCTAATTTTAAGATTCTTTTAATATAGGTAACAGATAGGAAAAAATGAACTTCTGTTCTCTCTACTGGAATATATGTATGTATGTACTATATGTAAGATTATTTTTATATATTTTTATTTTCTTTTTCTTATTACTTTATTTTCAATTTTTTGCTACTTTTGTGTAAAATATGTTTGTTCTTGAAATGAATTTATGTATTTTTTATTATTATTCGTATATTTTTAAGATAAAAAACACAATTTAAAATTAGGGAGCCTAAAATCTAGAAAAAGCTTGTTAACATTGCAATGGAAATACGAATTAAAATCATCAATTTTATTAATAAAATTATATTTTCAGTACTTAGTATTACCCTTCCTGGCCTGAATGACTGCTCCTAGGCGGTTTTTCATGGACCTAATAAGTTTTTTTACATCTTCTTGAGGAACGCTACCACACTTTTCAGTGAGTGCCACTTGCAGTTTGGATTTCGTAGCTGGTGCAGGCTTCCAAGCCTGGACTTTTCTTTTGAGTTCATCCCACAAACGCTCAATAGGGTTTAAGTCCGGGCCACGCGCTGGCCAGTCCATAGTTTGAATTCCAACCTCCACCAAGTACTGCCAAACGGTAGCTGCAGTATGTGGGCGGGCATTGTCCTGCATGAGAATGAAGTTTTTTTTCCAATAAAACCGGAGTAGGGAACAACATGGCCTCCCAAGATCTCTTCGACGTATCGATTAGCCATCAAACCTGGGGACTGGCCGCCGGTTTCAATAAAAACCAGTTGGGTTTGTGCTTCTATTGTTATATTTTTTCGCTGCACGACGTGTAATTACTTGTCCGAACTGACGTTGTATCAGGTTACGCGTTGCGGGCCAAAACGGTGTTCGGCCCTGTCAACTTTGCGACTTTATGGTGGTAAATATATATGTTAAACGTCTGGTGAATCGTGTAGAAAGATTCACCTTTGTGTATTAAAAATAAATTTATGATAGCGGAATAATAAGTTAATTCTCAAAACTGACAATATGAGCTAGTGGATGCAGCCAACAATCTATTGGAAGTGTACTCAGACCAGAGAAAATCAACATGTAGTAACACTGACTAACCTGGTGTTGAGTCATCTTCCTTGTCAGCGATCAGCTCACGCTGTCAAGGAAATTGGTGATCAGGAACACTACAGGCACACATTTTCGTATGGAGGCGGCGGATGCTGAAGAACGGCGATGAATTGGTGATTTATTTGCGGCGTTGTGCGAGTTTATGCGGAGTTTTTACAACTTCCAACGCAAATAGCGGATAATCCTATTTATAATTAAAAAAGCGTGCGAACATGAAAAGCCGAAAAAGCTGAGGGAGGAGCGCGCGGGCCAAAGAGTGTACCCAAACCAAAAATGTCCCGTTAGGCGTAGCAACTTCACAAACCCAAAAGTAGCCAGTATCTACTTACATTTGATTCTTCTGTTTAAATACATCAAAACAAATTATCGGCTCAACCAATGTTTTTTAAAAAAAAACATTTTCAGTGGATCGAACGGAATAACCCCAGGGCCTTGATTATGATGGGAAGATAAAGTCGTCATACCTTCACCTTGACGGTATAGTCGAAGATAAATTCCCTGTAATGATTATAAAGATATACTACCACCCCTCACCTTTAAGTTTTGGGTAGGTACATCGATATGAATCTAGGGGAAGTGTACGTCACGGTACACATATCTACGCTCTATAATGACATAGCTTCAGTATGACGTCATAGTTGAAGGTAAAAGTCTCCTGACCGACTACAAAGGTATAGTATCGATACCTCCACCATTAAATTTTGATGTAAGTACATCATTTTATACCGACGAGTCTAGAACCCCTCGATACGTTCATCTACGCATTAAAAGTGTCAAAAATTTTGTCCCACCGAGCAATTTTTCCTTTATTATGATTTATTAAAAAATTTAATCGTTTTGAGGTTGGCACTTTTTTTCTTAAAAGCCTATTAAAAATATGAGAGAGAAATAAGTAAGTTTTGAAGTGGAATTGAATTCCGACAAAACTGTCACTTTAATATAACGAACGCCTAGATGTGGAAATAATGTCGCTAGGTTCTCTCCTATTAACAAATAAGAGTATCTAGGCGTCAGACACAGATTATAGGCGTCAGAAAGTAACCACTGTATAAAAATAATTTGGTTATTATATTTTTTCCATCTGTTTTACTATCTTCCCGAGTGTATGTATCGAGACGTTATAGGAGCCGGATTTGTAATCAATCGGTACAGATCGGTAGATACATACAGACGATCGTTAAGTGTACCGTCTAGGTGATTTCCAAAAGTCATGCACAATTCATGTTCAAGCGAGCATTTTTTGCTTGAATTGGGATTTATTTAGAGTTTATAATCGCTTTGAAGTGACCCCTTTTTATTACAGAAGCCTATTTAAACTATAAATGAGAACTATTTTAAATGTTAATGACGTAAGGAACGCGGACTAATTGTATGCGGTCATTCCATTGGCTTGTTTCGATCATATGACGTCGATATGACAGATATTCTATACTCTGATGGATATGGTCCAACTAAGTAACAAACATGGAATGACAAAAAATTTTTTTTTTTCAATTTTTCCAGGCTTTATTTATTTTAAAAGCATGGCGCGTATCAACCTCTGACTTCCCCCGACCAATTTCACGGAAGATTTACATTTCAAAATTAATGTTTAACATCAGAACCTAATGTGTCAAGGCTTAAGTGCAAAGCGTAGTAACTACATTTGTTATATGTCTCTTTTCCCGTGTTATGCGTACATTAAGTTTGAATTCTCATATGAATAATAAAGGCAACTCCATTCTACAAGAACGCAATATCGTCGGTATACTGAAATAACCCTCTAAATGAGGAAAAATGATAAAACTAGTTAAAAATTCATGTGTACTAATTTTCGAGCTTTATCGACTGATAAAACCCTCAAAATCGCCAAAACAAAATTCAAAGTTGGCTTGTAAAAAAAACGAATAAACGTATTTTTTTAATTTATTAAGGTGAAAACCATTAAATTTATTTTTTTAAACTTTTTGTACATAATTTATTGTGACCGATTGAAACAAAATCAGGAACAAGAAACCGAAACCCAAACTATGGATGTTCAAACATGTGAATGGTGAATGTTACACAAGTGTGTAAAAGTGGCCACTCACACCAGCCAATGACAGGTCAATGACTGTCTACGTTCCTCAAATATATCCAACTCCATCCACTTGAAATGAATTATTAAAAGTTATAAATGTTATTAAATATTTGTATATAACCACTTACCGACTTGTCGATGTCTACTAATTTTGAGACGTGCCCGTCTCTTCGTCAGGACACCAATTAAACCAACATGCGAACCAACATGCAAAACCCACTATACACCTTCACCATAGTTGTTTCATAAAAATATAAAACTAATACGATATGCATTTTAATAAGCACTTGCACTGATTAGGACAAACATGCACTGATTAAATTATGAAAATATTCTGTTGTTTGAGAAATAAATTTAAAAAGTAGAGGGGATGGAGGGAGGGGGTGAGCTTAATAGGTTTAATAGGGCAACCATTACAGTGGAACATCGTATAAAGGACTATATTGAAAGTTTGTTTGATTATTGATCAAAGGAACATTATTTTTTAAAGCTTTTCTAATGTGAAATATTTCCATATTTTTTACTTTTAACCCTTTATTATTTGTATGTAAGATTTGAACTCCTGTATTTTTATTACAGTCATGATTTAAATTGATTAGGTGATTTGGTTATTGGTCTCCTGACGAAGAGACGGGTACGTCTCGAAACCGGTAGACATAGAAAAGTCGGTAAATGTTTATATACAAATATTTAATAACATTTAGAAAACTGTTTTACCACAAAGTTAAAGCTTTAAATATTAATAATGTATTAAAAGTTCGTTGATTTCTTCGTAGGGGTGAGTGGTGACTTTTACATTTCGAGATGGTTTGAGTGACACCTTACACATATACAATGATAAGTTGAAGCATTTCCGTTTAATAAGTTTCGGTGAATTTTACACTCTTCCAATCAGTGGCAATATCTGGTATAATAGGATGGGGTGGTTGTGTTCAGGCAACCCATAGACCGCTCAGGATAACCCAAAAAACAAAACTAAAAATAATATATAAATTTTCTCCTACCTTTTCATCAGGTTCGTTATTCAAAGAGGCCAAAGTCCTTTCAATTAGACAAATTTACTTTAAGTCGTGTCTGATCAACTTTTGGACCACTAGTAAACAAAAAGCCCAACAAAAAATAAATATAAGATATTCCTCTAACTTAAATTACTACGTACCAAAAAGTAAAACAACTTTGGCTAAGAGGCATTTCTCTGTGGTAGGTCCAGGGATTTTTAATGTACTGGATCAGGTGTCAAAGAAGTCTGAGTCATTTCCAAAATTCAAATCTGGTTTCCATAATTGGTTTGCTCGAACGGGAATGGATTACTGCGATAGACTATGGAATAACTGTGCCTCGATTATGAACGCTATCTTTATCTGTATATATCGAGACGGTATACTTCAATTTATATTATATTTATTTTTTTAATATTTATTTTTTCCCTCTTCTTCTCTGTTCATAATAAATAATTGTAAAATCTGTAATTGGTTTTACTTTTTTTTATTGTTTTCTTGTACATTGAGTTTGTCAAAAAGACTATGATTTTCATAATATACAGGTGTTCATTAAACTCTGCCACATCCGAAAGCACGGTGATCAGTATGAGCAAGAAGACATATTGGCACATTAAAAATAATTTTTTGGAACGAAAAAAGATTTAAAAAATAAAATATCGAAAAAAGCAAATGGTTGCTTACTTCTGCAGGGGTGAAACGAGGGGGGAAGGGGGAGTCTGATACACCGACAACCGAATTCAACTCCCCTGCAGAAGTAAGCAACCATTTGTTTTTTTTAATATTTTATTTAAAAAATATATATATAAACAGCTCCCCAGGGAGTTGAATCCACTCCTTGTCTACAAAAATTTGGATAAATTCAAAATGTTGTTGAAGGTATTTTTACACTAGAATATTTCATGGTTCCTGAAACGTAAGACTGATCATCTTACCTTCGTGTCACTGAAATGATCAAGATACGCTGCGATGTGTATACCAGTGCAGTGCCCTATGCACCATTAGGTGCGGAAAGGGAATGATGAATGATGGATTATTTAGGCAGGTAATTTTTATGTAAAGTTTATTTTGGCATCAATAACTAATTTTCAATTTTATGGAGATTTCTAAGTTTGCTCTTATACCCTCAATTATATTTTTGAGAGTTGGTTCCGACAATTGGCTAATTTTATTTTATTATCTTTTTGAAAAGTTCGCTATCTCTGCCAGAGACTCCGTCAATCATGAAATTATTATCAAGTTAATTTTCCGAGCACGGCGATGGTATGAATATCGAAACAGTCTGGAGTCCCTTAGAAGGTACGCTATACGATCTAAATATAGCTTCGTTTGAGAGGGGGGTTCTGCTGGATACAGCGCTAAATATTATATTGCCTGGCGGCCCTTTAAGGGCGACCAGTCAAAGGATGTGCTACCCTGTAAATTATTTATGAAAATTAAGAATGATATTTCTCACAAAACGGTTGATTTTTTTCATCTTTTTAGACCCTTTTATTTTTTATTCATTCGTTTTTTATTTATTGTCATATCATATACATAAAATTATTATTTATACAAAGTTCCTTTGACTATCTAAATAGGGTTATTTACCCCGTTTTAAGACAGTCAAAATATAAAAACAGTAATTAATACATAGAAAAATAAATTTAAAACGATATTTTTAGAAAAGGGTATTTAAAAAATATTTTTAAAAAACTTAGTTAAATGCCTAGTAAAAATATGTATGCACTAAAAAGATATATTAAAAATACATTACAAAAAACCTAGTAAAAAAGTACAATACGTAAAAAAAAACAAAGTTAATGATCATCTTACCTTCATGTAACAACAATGATCAAGATACCCAGCAATTGGTGAACCAATACAGTGCCCTATGCACCATTAGGTGCAAAAAGGTAATTATGATGAAAAACATACAAATATGTACATGTATATTTTTATGTGTTTTAGTTTATTCAGAAGAAAATTTGAAGTACCGTATGTAACATTACAACATAATACAAATTTTATATTAATTTCATAGGTACATATATTGACATAAACGTTTCCTATCACGTAAAGGAAAAAACAATTACCTTGTACATAATGGGGAGCGACGTCTTAAAATAATATGTTTATTTTATTTTTAATTTGTAAATATTTTCCGTATAAAATATAAATTACAAAAAATAAATATGGTGTTTTGAGTAAGTGCTACACAAAAAATAATTACGAATATAAATTTTTACTTCTTTCAAAATGCGTAATCCTGTGCCTCGATTATAGTCGGTCGGGAGACTCTTGTCTTCAACTATGACGTCATACTGAAGCTCTGTCATTTTAGAGCGTAGATTTGTGTACCGCGACGTACGCTTCCCCTTGTTTCTTATCGATGTACCTACCCAAAACTTGAAGGTGGGGGGTCGGTAGTATATCTTTATAATCGCTAGAGGGAATTTATCTTCAACTATACCGTCAAGGTGAAGGTATGACGTCTTTAACCTCCAATCATAATCGAGGAACATAATGTACTTTTTATTTCCAGATCAAATAAAAAATTAGTTAAAAAGTTATTTTGTAATTAAGTGAAATTAATACCGTTTAATACTAAGGCTAATGAATAGAGAGCAGGAAAAAAAATCTACTTCCCTAGCAATAATAAAAAAATGTCCACCTTGTTTTATTTTACAATCTTATAGACCAACCTAAGCTATTAACCAGATCCAACCCTATTTTTTTTTAATCCCAGAAGTATTTTGGCACTTAAAAACAACACAATGCGGCGTAATTTAATTTAAATCGGCATTTGCGTAACTAATGGCGAAAACGTAAAACGACTTCTTATTTCTATAATAAATCACTACCTAATTTGTCGGTTAAGCTAGGGTTTCCTAGGACAGCGGTGCCCGTATCTTTACGGCCGTAGTGAACGGTGATGCGGTGGACAGCCGTCGTAACGGTGACTAGAGAGTTGTTTCCTAGGAAAACGGTGTTGATAACACCGTTAAAAAATAAAACCACTCTCTAGCAACCTCTACGACGGCTGTCCACCGCATCACCGTTCACTACGGCCGTAAAGATACGGGCACCGCTGTCCTAGGAAACAGTGAGCATGTCAAAGAAAATATTTTTGAAATACTTCTACGGCTAGCGTCACCTATTGAAATATCATTTCACTGCTCCATGTTTTCAAATGATATTTGCGTCTTAGCTAGTTATTAGAAGTTAAAAGTTTGTACGTTTCATTAACAGGTGGCTCTATATCGACATTAATTTATTTTAATTTTATGCATCCAATTATTTTTCAACTTCTACTACTACCATCACGCCATTTCGCTGCAGGGATAGGCAGAGATAATGGACCGCCACACACGTACATTCTGGCATACATTTCTATCCACTTCCACATTCATACATCTTGTCATACATGCCCTTCGGTTTTGCCTGGTTTTGACATGACCAGTTTATCTGATCATGCCACGTCTTCCTCTGTCGTCCATGTCTCACGTTACCGTTCATTTCCGCCATATATACTTGTTTTACAAATACCATAACAATATGATTTATGTCATTTTCTCAAAATGGTGTACAAAACAATAACTTTTTTGTTTTGAAAACCATTTCCGTTTAGTTGATTCGGCCCTTCTGACCTTATTCGATCAGTCCTGTGGGCTTTATTCGATCTGCCCCGTGAGCCTCAGTGAGTCTATCCTCTTGGCCTTATTGAATCGACCCTACGGGATAAAATAAATTATCGATTTTTTTGTTTTGTACACCATTTTGTGAAAAGGACCCAAATTATATTGTTATGGTATTTGTTACAATCAATATAGTATAAAGTTTCCGCTTACCAAGTTTTGTAAAGTTTCCATCTAAAATTAACGTACAAATTGCATTTCTCAATAAAGAAATAAAGAATCGCCCATCTATGAATAATTAGGTTCATTTTTTCGTTAAGCATCACCTTAAATGACATGTTCTTTACCAATTTTTAAAAATAAACCGTTCATTTGCACGGAAAAAACAGCGAGGATTTGCACAGTATTGACCTGATTAAAATAATCAATTTAATTTAATTGTATTACAAATTCAGCCCTTCGGCCTGGATATTTTTTATATTTTTTATTGAAAAACGGGTTATGCCTTGCCCACTCGTTTAAGTTACCAATTGGAATTTCAATTCGTGTCTGCTATTTATTGCGTTAATAAGGTTCAAATTTATTTTGATACGGACACTATGATAATGGAAAAAATATATAAAACTAAATATGGTTTATACTCTTTTAAAATATTATACTTTAACATTATTTTGTCAAATAAAAATTAAATTAAATTAATAATTCCGTAAATAAATACAAAATATTTCGCGAATAAGAAAACCATGTTTTATTGAATTCAGTACCTTAGAGCAACATTTGCTGGTTCTATTACATACACAGAGCTGTATTCCTTATGCGCCCGGACACAGATTGTCGTCATGTCCAAGGCAACATCAGGTTTTGGCAGCCTGAGCTTCCTCATTGAATAAATTATTTTCTTCTGCAAAGATTTCGCCAGTATTTTGCGAGTTTCGCTCTAGAGAGAGTTCCATTGACAGATCGGCAAAGGGGTCAGCTTCTTTACCGACATCACAAAGCGTCTCAGATCCGAAAGGCGCTTAGCGACATTCCTGTCGACCTTGACCGCCTTATGCACCGTATACAAAAATGCTATATTCCTGTGCGCGCAAAGAGAAAGTGACTTTATGAACACTTTTATCATTGTGACAGTAGGATTTCTAAGAACACGAAATCATGATCAAAATATTGTACCGCGTATGTCGAATTTAATTCAATTATTAAACTTATTAAACTTAGTAAAAAGAGTTAGGCAATGATCAGCAATCACAAAACCTGTTTTGCGTTTTTTACACGATTAAATGGGAATAAGGCGGGATCACATTTTATGTAGATATATGTAGCGAATTCACAAATAATGTTATTTAATAATTGGATTATTTTACCGTCTGTCAGATTGTGCAATAAAACAAGATGGACATTGAGTTAGTATTGCCTGTGAAGTCGAATTTTTTACCCGGCTTTCTTTTAATGAGCCTTAATATAATATTAAACGACATTAATTTATTATTAAAATTTAAAGCATTGACTTTGTAGTCAAACATTTTACGAAATGTTATGAAAAAAAATGTATATGACCAATTATTGACTTTTCTATGTTTACCATGTAATGGTCACCCTAAACATATTAAGCTCACCCCCTCCCTCTATCACCGCTACCTTTTTTCAACTATTTCTCAAACAACATAGAATACTTTCATAATTTAATAAGTGCACGTTTGTCCTAATCAGTGCATGTGCTTATTAAAATGCATTTCGTGTTGGTTTTATATTTTTGTGCAACAACTATGGTGAAGGTGTATAGTGGGTTTTACATGTTGGTTTGCATGTTAGTTTAATTGGTGTCCTGACGAAGAGACGGGCACGTCTCAAATCTGGTAGACATATTCAAGTCGGTAAGTGGTTTTATACAAATGTTTAGACATCAATTTACTTAATAACTTAATGACTATCAAATGTTTTTTTTTTAAGTTTGCTTTATAAAAGAACCTGTTTTTTTTTTTTATAGTCCGGTCAGTAAAATATTTTTTGTGGTAAAACATAACATAACAGACTCAAAATTATCTTATATTTTTGTAATGATAATATATCGTTCGCGGTCTGGCAACATTACGTGGCCACTTAACGCATGCGCGCAGGCGGGATGGGGGAATAGTTTGGAAACTTTTTTAAACAGTGCGATATATGCAAACATCGTGACTTCTGGTATATTACAATTCTGTATCACGGTTTTTTACCATTTTTAAGTAGTAAGAGCTTATGAAATACTGACGAGTAAAAAAAATTTTTTTTTTACTATGTAATTTTGAAATCCCGCATAAACGGTCATTGCATCAGCCACGCCCCTAATACGTCACGGTTTATGTTAATTTTGAACTTTGTTTGTTACCGTTTAAATTTTTATAGAACACCGTCACGAATCTTGACGTCACAATGATCAAGGCCAAATATATCGCGTTTTTCCAAAGACATAATTTTATGTTAACATTTCTCCACAATACCCATATTGATTTTGAAAATACAATTGATTTTTCCAAATCCATTTTATATGTTTTTATCGTTATTCGTAGATTGTAATATTTCCCTTTTATTTTCTGTCAAAATACCTTATCGTTTCAACGCAGCGTTTTCGAAAAAGAGTTATATCGACAACAAAATTCTCGATACCACAAAATATTATCACGTCGATCTTAGGCGTAATCTGTGTCCAGGCGGATGAAGAATACATTTTTGTCTGTGAAATAGATTCAGATCCCTTGACGGGTGTTTTCGATTCAATGACTACTCTCAGGTAAAAAATTCTGAATAAAGAAATCGACCGGAGATAAGTACGCCTCGTTGTGTAGTGGTTGACGTGTTCGCCTACCATACGTCGTGGGAGGATGGATATGAACCATTCAATTCGAAGGTTGTTTTAACTGATAATCGAAAAACGCTGCATTAGGTTCACCAACGCAGTGCCCTATGCTCCAATGTGTGCGGCAAGTTCAATTATGATGATTATTATTAATCATACGTATGAAATTTGTGAACGGTGTACTTAATTAATCAGTGACTTATTTCGCAAAAATCAACAGATGGAAGAATTAAGACAATGTGAATGTACAAACATAGACAGAATGGTAAATGTAACGTTCTATTTTTCACCGTTTCTTGACTTCAATATAAATATTTTTACATTGAAAAACGGGTTATGTCATTGTCCACTCGTTAAGTTTACTGTTAGGAATTTTGATTCGTATCTAGTGTTATATCACGTCAATAAGGTTCAAATTTCTTTCGGTACTGACACTTTAATTCTAGATTTATTTTATATGTATATAATTTTATATTCTTCTAACATATTGTAACAATATCATTATGTCAATATGTTTCGCGAATTAGAAAACCGTGTTGCACAAGGGAATTCGATGCCTTAGAACTACACTTGTCGCATGCATCAAAGGTCGTTTTTGCTTGCGCAAGCCTGATTGAAAAGTGAAGACTTGTACCTTTTCGCATACAAACCGACTTTACCACCAAGAATCCGACACGGGAAAATAACGCTTAAAAGCAAACGAAATAAGGGCTTCAATTCTGCATCGGGAAATTTCATTTATATGATATTTAGTTTTGTGTTGTTTTGCCGCCATGTTCAACGCAAGAAATTTGAATGCTCATTTAGTATTGAAATTTTTCTCTAGCGAACGGTTTACAATTTTAAATCATTATTTTAGTAAATATTATTTAAATTTTAAAATGTTGAACGCTGTGTGATGCATACAATATATTGTTCTTAATTGCGTATATTTTATAGTCCAAAGAAAGTTAATATCAAAGTGCTAAAATGAAAATTATTACGTGTTTTGTTTTGTGCATTTCCTGTGAGTTTACTATTTTTTTTATATTTTTCTTTGATACTTATATTTTCCGTGTCCCGTTGGAATGAAAAATACAGTTCAGTCTCTAAAATATACTTTATTACAATTAATAATGCTTCAGAGCAATACTGCCAGCATAAATGTCGTAAGAGACACAAGCTAAAGAAGTTACTGAATACTTTTGTCTTTTGAAATTGGTCGTGGAGAGTCTGAGGGGTTGATGGTGGGTGGCTATTGAATGGCCAACACATATTCTTTTTTTTATTTTAATTACATATTTTTACTTTTTTATTGATTGAATTTTTGAAGATCTTCATTACTTTTTTTTTCAAACGTGTTTTTTTACAGTAGGACATATATCTTTTTTATTCCATCTTTTACTTTGTTTTTTTTTTACTATGGTTTACTTTCTTTTCGCTAGCTATTTTGCTGTTTAAAAAAAAATTGACAAAAGAACATATGAATATTTTTTTGACTATGTCTTTTACGTATTGGTTCTCACTATGTATTTTTCTTACTATATGTTTTCTACTGTGTCTTTTACTATGTATTTTACTGGGTTTTCAAATATGATTCATACTACATTTTTTTACTATGTATTTAACCATGTTTTTCACTATATTTTCATAATGTATACTCCCTTTATTATTGTTTCTATATATTGATTACTGTTTTTTGTAAAAAAAAGTTACTGGCTCAGAACTGGGTAAATAACCCTAGTTAGATAGTCAAACCTACTTTGTATAGACGTATAATACACATTTAGAGATTACTTTTTTTCTTTTAAATGACATTTTGGAAAAAAATCTTTTTAAACTTACCATGAGGAATGTTCCTCTGAAGTTTCACGGTCTGGCCCTGAACAACCGTGTATAATATGATAATAAATAAAAAATAAACATACAAAAAAGCAGCTTTATGACAAAATTTACAAATGAGTTAAATATGAGGTAATGTTCTTCAAGAAAGTTAGAACCATTTGATATATTCGTCCCAGCTCATAAATAAAATTCAAATTAACTGTCCATCACGCGCCCTACGAAATCACCCAACCTTTCGAATACCTAGCGTCAATACGAACTATTGTCAGAATTTGTTTTTACACAGATCGTGTTCCACTTTTAACAGCTTTTTGAACCATACAGATATCTATCATACAGGATTACAATTATTCAAAAATAGTGTATTGAAAACTTTTGAATAAAACTCCCGTTGGTCCCTTTTTCTCTTATATCACTCAAATTATATACATTAATATTATTATTTTTAATCAAATTTCTCTTCTGAAATTTGTTTTACTGCTAAAATCGCTTTAATGATATTTTATCGACAACTCTTGGTTTAAAATCTTCTCCTTATATTGCTTTTTCAAATTTGAAAGATTACTTGCTATACCTGTTATTCTTTCTTCAAACTTTAAAATAACTTTTTTTACTTGGATTTTAATTTTTAAACAACTTCCTTGACTTTTTTTTTCCTTCTCTTTTTGTACTTTCATTAATAACCTTACATATAATTGCTTTATAATATGGAAACTTCACTGGTCCATTAGAGGTTTAAAATATAAGACTTTGTAACTGTACTGTATGTTCCTAAATAAAAGAAAATAAAAATAAATAAAATAAAAATAGCAATTAAAGAACTAACTTTTATGGTAAATAACTATGGACTGCATGGTTTCTACAATAAATCAATAAATTAATTTAATCAAGGGACAACAAATTATTCGAAACATTCGATAAATTTTATTTTCAGATTCAAATGCTGGATTGATTCCGATTATACCCGAAGAGCTGCCATCTCTATTATCCGTGGCGTATTCCAACATACCGCCAATCAAAAAAGGTACCCAGCTTACATTTATATGTTTTTATTTAGAAATTTACTTATACAGGGATAAAAACAAACATTCTTCAAGCATTGAGACATAATATATAGAGATAACGCTCCATCGAATCCGAGCTAAAAAGCCGTCCCGTTGTCATATCACGTCGACTTTGACAAGCAAAACAAGTAGTACAGTAAAAAGCACGCAATGTTTTTTTTTTTTTTTTTTAATATTTGGACCCCTGTATTTAGTAGCCTTACGTGTCATGTACAACGCTAAGGTACTCGGAAAAATCGTTTTTGTTTGTCTTGGAAATGGGATGTTCGATCACTGATTTTGGTTTATTACCTTTATGAGTCCAATCACCATTGTTGCAAAGTTCAAGAACAATGGCGCGTGATAACTACTTTTAACTACAGTGTGGATATCTGTTAAGGATATTCCATCTTTCCTGCATTCTGCTTCAAGATTATGGCGTTGCAAACTGAAAAATGGGCACTGAAATAACAGATGTTCGATACTCTGTGAAGAAATATCATCGCATGGACAATAGTCAGCATTCCTTAATTTAAACCTATAAAGGTAACTTCTCATGGCTCCGTGTCCGGTAAAAATTTGGGTCATTTCGAAAGTACTTTGGTGATGATGACGGAATTTTGCTGCATCAGCCAGCGTTGTGAAAAACATTTTAGTGATTTTACCTGTAGAAGAAGCGCGGTAATGATCCTCCCAGCGCTGCTGCGTATTTTGTTTTATACAGCGTTTAGCAAAGCTAAGGTCTACTGTAAGTTCTATTCAGTATGTCGCTCCCTTCCGCATACGCGTCACCTTTGTTTGTCGTTTCACTATACGCCCGACTAACTGAGCAGGACGGAGACAGAAGATAGCTCACGACTGGTAACATATTGATAAAACGTTTTTTAACATTAGAACAGCTATTTTAAACAAGTACTGATTAAGGTAAAAACATAACGTACCAATGAAAGGTTATACCATCACTTTTCCAGATCGATTTGTGCAGTATCTTAGCGTACATATAGTCATTTTAATAATTGCGAGGAGAAAAGTAGCTGGTGAACACTCGCAACAGACTAAAGTCCGTTCTATCAAACATATGCCAACTGACCGCAGGTTGAGGGCACATATTTCTAACGCTCATGTTTCATCATCATCATTCCCTTTCCGCACCTAATGGTGCATAGGACACTTCCTTGGTGCATCAATCGCAGCGTATCTTGATCATTTTTGTTGCATGAAGATAAGATGATCAGTCTTACGCTTCAGATACCAATCCAGAGGCTATGAAATATTCTGGTGTGAAAACACTCCTTTAAATAAATATTTCATATCAACCATGTCGAGAATCGAACCCGAGACCTCTCGCGTGGTAGGTCAACGCACTGTCCATCACACCACGAGGCCGACAGACGCTCATGTTTACTCTAGTTATAACCTACTTCCACTTTCTATTAAAACAATTAGTAACGAGAAAATGTTTAAAAAGGCTATAAAAAATGTATAGTGGAGCTAGGTAGAAGTAAAATGGATTGTCTCATTCGCCCAAACCAATATTGAATCAACCGCTCCACAACTGTATGGCTTATGTTAGGTTTTTGTTATTTTCATTGTGCGTTTTGTAATATAAATAATATATATGTACATCTATACCTAGTTTTAAAAACTGTGGATATTTTGTTAATGATCTCTGTTTATTAAGTTAGTCTTCTTTGTTTATTCTCAAATTTAAGAACATTTCAAAAAAAGTATATTTTTAAGTGTCCTCGGCACGGGTAACTCCAGTTAGGTCACATTATTTTTATTATTAATTATAGTTGGTAAGAGAAAAATATGAATAAATAAATAAAATACCTCAATGTATTCAAGTGGGAATGTAGAAAATCTAAATGTGTTTCAATAGGGGGGAAACATTAACGTTCTGCCTATGTTTAAACACATACATTTCTTTACCTCTTTCATCTGTTTATTCAACTAAAAAAACATTACAATATTTGAGTTTGTCCAAATGTTCGTAGACAAAAGACTGGATTTCACCCCCTCGGGAGTCATTAAGATTAACAAATTACAACAAAACTGTAACTCTAATATTGTAATGAAACCAACAAAAAAAAATTGACGTATCGTAATGGCGATGTTTCTTTATGGCGATGTACAGTAGCGGCGTTAGGGTAGGGCGCGGCTGGGCGACCACCCAGGGCGCCAGATATAAAGGGGCGCTGCAGGCGCCCCATTTTATCCTCTCGCTCATCGAGCGAGTCCAACTTACTAGTAAATTTCCTAAATCTAGCGACAACACGGAATTCTCTAACAAGTCGGGACATAAAAACATATAATTGTGTCTACGTAAAATTGTGTATTTTGTGCATTAAATAAATAAACTCGTTATAGTGGCCCATGATGAGCCTATAACTTTTCCAAAAAAGACATTTTAAGTTTAATTTTTCTACAGCCTTTTGGACACTACCTACCTTAATTTAACTCAATGAAAGATTTCAAAAGTTAAATGAGTACTCGAAATCTTGGTCTCTTCTGTTCAATATAAAAAAGATTCCGGAAAAACCAGACCTTGTCAAACTCTGTACTAATTTCCAATTGAAATTAACAGTAGATTCTAAATCCAATATGTATGGTTGTATGTTGTGTGATGAACTCATAAGTCTAAAATCATTTTTGCCTGATCAGAATGTGGTTAATCCTGTCATTATTTTGAATGTAATGTAACTTACAAGAACTGTATTGATAGCGTTGCGAATATTGATCACTGTACCTGTAACGGTTGCTAGTGGGGAAAGGAGTTTTTCTAAGCTTAAACTGATAAAAACTTATCTACGATTGACAATATCTAAATCTAGATTGACAAATTTGGCATCTTTGTCAATCGAAAACGAAATTTCGGAAGACAAGTATTTAAATAATAGAGTTCATTGATAGAAAGACTAGAAAAGTACAAGTTTATTAGTATTTTTTTAATAAATTGTTATTTCATCATAAACCTTGCCTTTTTTCGTATGGGTTTAAAGAGGTGGAAGATAGGGGGTTCCGTAGAAATCCCGCCCAGGGCGCTGGTAGTGCTAAAACCAGCCCTGGCGATGTATTTTCTTCAGAATCTGTCGCTAAATAAAATAAAAATGGGCAAAAACGTCTCCAGCGCCCAATGTTTATATATCTACGAAAGCTACCCTTCGGATATTTTTTTATCTGTTATGTTATCCATAGTGTTGAAACGGTGCTTTATCTGTTCAGTTTTTTATTGTTTACTTTTTAGCATGACACTTAACAAATTTACTATTATGCTCAATGTTTATTTTTGTAAATTTATTGTATAATTATTGGTATTAATTTAAGTAGCTAGAATTTCACTCGTCCATGCACTTTGTAGCTGCAAGACGATTAGTAATCTAGCTTCAATATGTAAATGTTATCAACTATAAATAATAAAAAAAATAGTAAATGGGGTCTAGAAGAGAGAACCAAATCACCTACTAGGCAACGCCCAAAAACTTCCTAGGGAGGAAATCCAGCCAGTCTGCAAGCATTTGGACATAATATAAAACCTATTTGATCAGTGATCAGTAATTTCCCATCACTAATGAAATTAGTTTGACAGCTGTCATTCTAATCAAGCTATAATTTAAGGACTAGAGTAATTTGTACGCGCAGATAAACACATGTTTTTATTTCTACAAAACGCTCAGTTTACCCTGAAGATGGCTCCCGCAATGGTAGCCGAAACGTCGAAACAAATCCATCACACACGGTATCACCCAAAAAAGAAACGTGTTGATAACAGTGACCGTGAAAACCTTGGCACCTAATTTTAATATGTTTAATCACAAAGTTAATGCAACAATGTTTGAGTATGTCCAAATGCTTGCAGACTGGCTGGATTTCCTCCCTAGGGAGTTATTCATATTAAAATTTATTGCAACAGAGAGGGAAAATATTATTAAGAAGGGAATATGGAAGTCTAGACATTTACAGGGCTTATGACCTGTCGTTGGCTGGTTTAAGTGACTACTTTACACACTGTGTAACATTCACCATTCGGCCCATGTTTAAACATCCACATTTCTTCAACTCTTTCATCTGTTGACTTTTGTGTAGTAAAGGAGCTGAAACCTTTATTATGCGGGTGAGATTCATCCGGCTGAACCAAATCACCTACTAAGCAACGCCTGAAAACAATTTACCAATTTTTATACTTCTTCTTTTACCGAGTAGTTAATTCAACAATGTTTGAGTATGCCCAAATGCTTGCAGACTGGCTGGATTTCCTCCCTAGCGAGTTATTCATTCATTCATTGAGAAACATGGGCAGAATGCTGAATGTTACACAGTGTGTAAAGTGGCCACTTAAACCAGTCAACGACAGGTCATAAGCCCTTATTTCGTATTTACTGCATTTTGTGGTTACCTACTGTATTGTATAGGACTCGTCGCACATTATTCATTCGATGTGTATCAATTAAATTTTTAAATAAAATGCTTTTTTTTTCAGAATACGGTTTTGAAATTTAACATACTTTAAAAAAAAAACACAATTTACATCATTTCGTCATTTGAATTTTAACAAAAAGGTTTCTAACTTTTTACTAAGCTCTTTATTGTACCATTTTTAAAACAATTTACAAGTTGTAAACAATTATTTTTTTCATACTTACGCACCCACACACACGCACCCTCTCCCTCATTCATTCCCACACGCACGTGTATCCTCTCCCTTATTCATTCACGCATACACACATTCACATACACATGAATACAAACGTCACACAAATACAATTACTAAACTTATTTTCTTGTATATTATGTGTCATTATATTTACAGTAGATTTTTTTAATTGGCTTAAGCATTGTTAAGATTTTTCTGATTATTTTGTTTATGTAATAGCTGTAAAAATCCCAAATAAAATAAAATAAAATAAAATAAATGCCTAAACTTCCGTATTACCTTCTTAATAATGTTTTCCCTCTCTGTTGCAACAAATTTTAAAAAAGTTAATGCATTAAACATGAATAAAAAGCTATTCATTCTATTTTTTAATCATATTTACGTTTCCGCTGAAAATCTACTAAAACTATTATTCTTCAGTCACTAATATTTTAATTATTTTTTAGGAACGGACTCCAGAGTAGGATTTGGCTTCAGCCTTGGAAACCATGCTGACTTTCAAGTAGTTTTTGAGTTGGGTCCACAAGTTGATACAAATCCAATAGGTCAGTTTACCCTTGTATTATTGCCGTCGAATGACCAATATGAACTCATTTTTTTTTCTAAAAAACCTGCTGCAGATCATAAACGTAGCCATCATCTCGACTAAATCCAGGAGTCTCCTCCATTCCTGCCGGTCAGCTTTTCAATTCAATTTTATTTATTTATTCATAAATATGAAAATTACAAAATGGAATATCTTAATTCATACATATGGAAATAATTATAATAATTTACGAATAACTGGCGCCCGACAAAACCGGACATCTCTCAATCACTCTTAATTAATGATTTTTTTAAACTGTATTTTTTTTTTAATTTTTTATATTTTAAATTTTTATTACTTTTTCGGGGTTGTCAAACTTTTTAAAATCATTCTTATTTTGTTGAAATTCCATTTGTCGATGCGTTTTGAAGCTGCAAGACTTTTTGTGAGTTTAGCTATCATATTATTTTTATCATATTATGTTAATATTACCAACTATCAAATATCTAAATTTAGTAAATGGGGTCTAGAATTTCAACCGTCCATGCGCTCAGTAGCTGCAAGACTTGTTGTTGTCTAACTTCTAATTTTATAAATTTGCTTTTTATTTCGTTTTTAAAATATCACTTAAACTCTAAACTTCATTGTCAAATAAAATTTTTTAAAATTAAAATGTAAATAGGGGCTAGATTTATTATTATCCATGCGCTCTGTAGCTGCAAGACGTTCTGTTATCTAGCTCATATATATCATAATTGGAGACGAGGAACTAGAATCCCAACCGTCCATGCGCTCTGTAGCTGCAAGACGTGTTGGGATATTTATTTATTGTACAGCGCCCTTGAGGTGATTTTCACAAAAATGGCGCTTTATAAATTATCCAAACATTATAAGGTAAAATTAGGTATATATAAAAATAACACATAAGCATGCATAATATCCAGAGAATAATATGTTAAAAAAGTAAGAGAATCTTGTAACGAAATACTCCCTCAGTGACGTGAAAATTGTCAACGTCCAAAGTAATATTGTTCAACATAGAGATAACCCCTCCATCGATAGGATGGTCCTGTACATATATTGGAATATGAAAGAGTCTATGCTGACGCTGTCTAAGGTAATTATCCGCAACATAAAAGCTAATGCTCCGCATAAGTTCGGGGTTGTCAATAATACCACGCAACAATTGAAAGAAGTGCGTAGTTAAATACACATTCCTTCTGATCTTCAAACTGCTGTAACCGAGCATACCCTGGAGGAACTCAGTGGGATAAAGCCGTGGATAATATCCGCACTCCTCCCTCATGTAGAGAAACCGAAGAAATTTCTTCTGAACCCTCTCCACCATAAGAGAGTACTTCAACTCACACGGTCCCCAAATCATCGAGCCACTCGAGTCTACTTCGCACCAACGAGTTAAAAAGAATTCTCAGTACTCGGGTACTGCCAAAAACCCTGGCAGTGCGCAGGACGAATCCTAACATCTTCAACGAACTACTACAAACTGTTTCGATCTGATCATGAAATGTCAGGGAACTCACAAAAGTGAGGCCTAGATCTTTAACCTTCGCAATCCGCATAAGATTCTGGTCATTCATTCTATAGCGGAAGAAAGGCGTTTTGTGGGCCCTGGTGAAAGACACAACTGAGCATTTTGAAATATTGAACAATATTTTTTTCAGATACGTTTATTATATCCGCCTGGAGAGTACGAAAATCATCCAAAGTTTTAACCCTCAAATATTTTTCGAGTCATCCGCAAATAATAAAAACCGTGATTTGACTACAACTTTTTAAATGTCATTAACTATTGTGTGGCTGTGATGTCACACTAGTCGACATAGGACACAAGACTTGATATATCTCTCTTATTTTTTTAAATGATGAATTCGTATTTTTTGTAATCTTCAAATGGACATTTTCACACCGGATTTGGAAAGTGAATTTTGTACAACTATGCTGGATGTTAATACAAAAAAATATTTATCCTCGCTACGCGAAAAAAGAGTGTCCGCTAATTCAGCAACACATATGTATAAGAAAGAGCACGAAGATAGAACTCATCACAAGGAAGACAGAAACGCTTTTCTATGGCAGGTGTTAGTGTGAAAGAGACAAAAACAAAAGTAAGTAAAGTGCAAAATAGATTCAGATTTCAGCCGGTTGATAACAGTGATGGGAAACGCACGCGCGTAATCTGAGCGGCGTATTTATGATTATTAATTTATTTTACTACAACAGGGCTAAATTATATGTTTATTTGCACAAATAATGGAAAAGGGATTATTAAACAGTATGTCTCTGTTACGGACGTCAAACGGAAAGCGGCCCTTGTAGGGACCGCCCCTGCGCTATATTAAAATGTTTAGACTTAGGGATCTCGGTATGTGTTAGAAATGAGCTGCCCCTCCAATAAAGACTAGTATTTGTCACTTTCGGGGGTGGCCTTTTCCATACCGAGACATTTAGAATAGGCATTTAGTTACAAATTAGTTTTAAGTATATTTTTGAATGTGCATCGTTTCGCGCTGCGTTGCCGCCGCAAGAATGCCGTGAGAACTGGAGGGGGTAGTGCCTATATACGTGGAGGGAGGGAGACGGATGGAGCGGGCGTGCGGCCTTCTCTATCGCTCTCTCTCTCTCCGCGCGGCATACGACGGCTAGACCCGCTCGGCGGGGTGAATGGTGGGGCACGTAGCGCGAACGGTATATAACGTGTACAAATGAAAATAAATGACACTTCTTCTCTGACGTTTGGCTTTTACTCATCTCTACTCGCTTCTCCCCGACCCGGCTTTCTACTCGATTCTTCTTCACTTCGCTTGACACCTTCGCTTCACCCTGGACTTGGATTTTGGACTTCTCTCCCTACGGATTCCTGACCACGGCGAACCGGCAACTTCAACCTGAAATAAGAGGCCCTTCTGAGGACATCTCCGGCCCTGACGAGTTAGACAAGATCGCCTAGCCTCCGCTGCCTTACAACCAGTGGATCGGGACGTGTGCGTTAGTGACTGCAGCGGAACCACAACACGACGCCGGTAGCGCGTTAGCTACATTGTTGGTCCTTCGAGAAATCCGGATCTGCTGTCGTCACACGAGTGATCATCTACCTGATGCCTGCTTCTCTTCGGTCTGGAAGAAACGCCGCCATGCAGGAAGGACGCGCCGAATCCGACTCCGGTTCATCGACTTCGGCCCAGACGACAACGGAATCTACCGCCCACTCAAGAGAGATGCGAGCCATGCAGCAGCGACTGATGCAGGACATGACGGCCGGGATGGTTGAGATTTTCAAGGAAATGAGATCTCAGCTCCCGCTCATGTTGGCCGCTACTACAACCCCAGAGAAGACCACGACGCCCGCCGGAGCGAGCGCCGCGGCGGCGGCGCCTACCTGTGCACACCTTGGGTCGTTGGAAACGACCCAACCCGGGCCTGCGTACTTGGAGGAAGCCGCTGAGCCACGACCGAACGTAGCAAGCCCTGCGGACCACGCTACATTGGACCCGACGACACTCGGCTCCATGGATTCGGAGACAAGACGACTCACCGGCGAGTGGGTTGACAACCAGAACAGTGCTTCATACCCCACAGTTGACAGGATGGCCGCAGCATTCGTGAGGGCACTGAAGGACGGTGATTCGACTGGAGTGACGTCGCAGCCACGAAGTGATGACCCAAGGATGACGTCATTCATCGCGAGGCAGACTGGTGCGAGAGACCTGCCGCAGTTCTCCGGGGATCCGCTAGAGTGGCGGATTTTTAAATCGCAGTTCAACCAGTCTACGGAGATGTGTGCATTATCCAATGCAGAAAACATCATACGGCTGCAGAGATCACTCACAGGACGGGCCAGACAGACTGTATCGGCCCTACTCGTGGACCCGGGCAGGGTTCCCGAGATCATGAAGATGTTGGAATCCGCGTTCGGACACCCTGAGCTCGTCGTGGAGACGGTCTTGGAACGGGTGCGGAGGATTCCGAAGCTGCCAGACAACGCGTCCGCGGAAGCCGTGACGGATTACGCCGTCGCAGTGAGGAACGTCGTCGCGACCGTCGAAGGATTCGACGGTGAACACCTTTCTTCGCCGAAGCTTCTCTGGGAAATGGTAGGGAAGCTTCCCTACACGCACCGATGGATGTGGATTACGTCGCGCATCGGGACGAAGAGAAAAGCGAAGTTAAGTGAATTAGCCGACTGGCTAAAGGACGTGACGGGCGTGATACCTAACGCCGGGTGCCTCGATATCAACACAGGCCCCGTCAGGGCTGAAAGGAATCGCGCCTCTAAAGGACACGTGCTGCTGAACGTACACAGTGAAAGTGAAAAATGCGCAAAGTGCAACGGAACACACAAGCTCGACGTGTGCCGCGAATATTCGGGGCTTGGCGTGAAAGACAAGTGGGCATTTGTGCGCGATTTAAGACTGTGTTTCCTGTGCTTGGGGAAACGCTGCCGAACGTCGAAATGTCGGGCAACAAGGTGCAACATAGACGAGTGCGGAGGAAGGCACCATCGCACACTACATACGCCGCGCGCCCAGTCGACGGATGAGAATGTGTTACACGTATCGCGGAAGGAGGGCTCGGTCGCCCTTAAAGTGTTACCTGTGACTCTCAGTGGACCGAAAGGTCGAGTAAATACATACGCGTTACTAGACGAAGGTTCAACTATCACACTCCTGGAAGAAGAGGTCGCCGACGCGATCGGAGCGCGCGGTCCACAGGCCGGTATACAAGTCACGGGTATAGCCGGAATCGCCGCGAGTGATGCGTCATCGCGACGCGTAAAAGTGATAATAAAAGGCGACGCCGGCGCTTATGAAGCGATCGCCTACACAGTTAAGACACTCAACTTGCCGACACAAAAAGTTAAAAGTTGCGACAACTCGGCGCGGGAAGTGACAGTGAGACCTAAGATGCTTATAGGCCTCGATAACGCCGAGTTAATAGTGCCGCACGGCCGGGCGGAGTTTCGAAGTGACGGCGTCATCATAAGTGATACGCCGCTTGGCCGCGTCGCGTTTGGCCGACACGTGAGTCATAACGATAATAACGCGAGTGCACCTACGGGTGAAAAATATAACGAAGATAAGTCAGTTTCTAATGGCATAGTGAAAACGGTCCTAGTGAGTGCTAAAGGACCGTCGCGTGATGACGCGCTAAGTGAATTAGTGAAATTTAACTTCAAAGTGGATTCGATCGGAATCACGACCGCGCCGCGGATATGTGCCGCAGAAAAAAGAGCGCTGGATATAATGCATAACTCCACAAAGCAGCTTCCCACAGGCCGGTGGGAAACGGGCCTGCTATGGAGTTCAGACAACGCATCGCTCCCCTACAACCGAGAAGCGGCAGAAAAACGCCTCTACTCGTTGGAAAGAAAATTAAAAAAGAACCCGGTACTTGAAGTTGCGTACCGGGCTAAAATCAGCGAGTATGAGGAAAAGGGATACGCCGTTGAGTTATCCAGGGAAGAAGAGGCACGAGAAAACCCAAGGAAATGGTTCCTGCCTCATTTTTCGGTATGCAATCCGAACAAGGTTGGGAAAATTCGGGTTGTGTTCGACGCGGCGAGCCCTCACAGAGGTGTGTGCCTCAACGACCACTTACTGACGGGACCGGACTTGCTCACGTCACTAGTGGGGAACATACAGAGGTTCCGAGAGGGTGGCGTAGCTATCGCCGCCGATATAAAGGAGATGTTTCTCCGCATAAAGATGACACCCGATGACACGATGTCACAATTGTTTTTGTGGCGTCGAAAACCGAACGAAGCAGTGAGGACCTTCGCTTTCACATCCATGATGTTCGGAGCCAGGTGTTCTCCGAGCAGCGCCCAGTACGTAAGAGACCGCGTGGCCGCGGCGAATGCTGAATCATTCCCGGAAGCAGCGCGGGCTGTACACGAGAAAATGTACATGGACGATTATTTGGACGCCGTGGATTCGACTGCGGAGGCTGCAAAATTGGTGAAAGACGTCACGGCCCTCCTGCTGACGGGGGGCTTTGAAATGACGGGATGGGCATCAAACAACGCCAAGGCATTGTGCTCGGTCCGCGACGAGGATCGAGCCAAGACGGCTATCATCATTGGCGAGGCCGCCACTACGGAAAGAGTACTAGGCGTGCGGTGGGACCCGCACGCAGACTATCTAGTATTCAAGTATAACCAAGAGGGCGGTGACGAACCTGAATGGCCTACAAAGAGGCAGATGTTGGGAGCCGCCATGAGGGTCTTCGATCCAATGGGATTTATTGGATGCATAACAGTGAGGGCTAAAATACTGTTACAAGCCGTGTGGCGATCGAACATACAATGGGACGAGGCTTTAAAACTAGAACACGTGCAGAGATGGCGCGAATGGCGGCAGTTACTAGCCGAAAGTAACTGCGCAATACCGAGGTGTTGTATCAACAGGAAGGCGGAGGAAATAACAATGCACGTCTTCAGCGATGCCTCGGAACAAGCCTGCTGTGCGGTGGCATATTTTGTGCACAGGGCGGGCACTAGCTTTATTATGAGCAAATGTAAAGTAGCGCCGCTAAAGCCTTTATCGATACCGCGTCTAGAACTTCAGGCGGCGCTACTCGCCGCGCGGTTAGCGGCAAGTATAAAGAGGGAAAGCCGCATGAAAATTAAAAGAACTATATTCTGGACGGACTCGAGCACGGTTCTATCCTGGATACGCACAGACCCGTTGAAGTATTCAACGTTCGTAGCGAACCGACTCGGGGAGATCGATGAAATCGCCGGAATAAACGGTTGGCGCTGGGTACCGACAAAACAAAACCCGGCGGACATCGGAACGCGAGATACACAGCCACTCGATCTGTCTTCGAACGGCATGTGGTTCCGGGGCCCAGATTTCCTCTCCCGGCCGGAGAGTGAATGGCCTCAGGAAAAAGGGACAATCTCGCCTCCTGAAGACGCGCTGGAGATAAGACCACCGCGTCACTTTGTGGGCCATTGCCACACGACGACAGGACTCCCGGACGTATCCCGCTTTTCATCGTGGGTACGACTTATACGGACGACGGCCTGGGTTATGAGGTTCGTCGGACGTTGCCGCCGTCCCAGACAACGTGACGAGCCCGAGAAGCCGGGAGGTGACTTCGAACTCCGGGCCGAAGAATTGAATAAAGCCGAAGAAATATGGGTGCGCCTGTCACAGAGGCGTGCCTTCGGCAAAGAAATAGAATGCCTACAACGGGGAGAGGCCCTACCGCCCGGAGGACGGCTACGCGCTGTCACGCCGTTTATTGATGGAAGCGGCATACTGCGTATGGGAACCAGACTACAAAGGATAGATGACCAGAACGTGAATGCCCCGCCAATACTGGACGGTGGGGATGAATATTGCAGACTGATGATAAGTTACCAGCACGCAGCATCAGGACATCCAGGGACGGAGCGCACGATAAGCGATATCAGGTCGGGCTACTTTGTCGTGCGCCTCCGTACGACGCTGCGAGGGATCATCAGGAGCTGCCGGGCGTGCCGCATGCTGAGATGCATTCCGAAGCCGCCACTGATGGGACAGCTGCCGGCGGCCAGGCTGGCTAGCGGGGAGCGGCCGTTCACTCACTGCGGCCTCGATTTCTTCGGACCGATGACCGTGACACTGGGACGGCGCACTGAGAAAAGGTACGGTGCGCTCTTCACGTGCATGACAACGCGGGCGGTGCATATGGAGTTGGCATACTCCCTATCCGCGGACTCGGCTATAATGGCTCTAAGAAGGATGGCCGCTAGGCGTGGTCACCCCGCGGTATTGTACACAGACAACGGTACAAATTTCCACGGGGCCGATCGCGAGATGAACGCGGCCATAAAGGAGCTAAGCCGAGATGAGAAAATGCTCGGTGAACTAAGCGCCAGAAGGGTGGAGTGGAAGTTCATTCCCGCCTCCTCACCACACATGGGAGGCGCCTGGGAGCGCCTAGTAAGATCAGTGAAGGTAGCGCTAAGCGCTACTATAAAAGCGCGTTCCCCACGGGAAGAGACACTGATAACGGCGCTAGCTGAGGCGGAATACAGCGTCAACAGCCGCCCGCTAACACATGTGTCTGTGGACCCGAAAGATGAGGAGCCGTTGACTCCTAACCACTTCTTGCTGGGATCAGCTGGCGGTTTACAGCCTTTGGTCCATTATAGTAAGGCGGAGGAGGCCACTTGCCTTAGGAAACAGTGGCGAGTGGCCCAACAGATGGCGGACATCTTCTGGCGACGGTGGGTGCGAGAATATCTGCCCACGCTGGCGCAGAGACCGAAATGGAGGGACCCGGCAACGCCCATACAAGAGGGAGACCTGGTATTAATAGCGGACCCAAAGCTGCCACGCAACACATGGCCCCGAGGACGAGTCACGAGGGCCAGCCCGGCCGCCGATGGACAAGTCCGCGTGGTGCAGGTCAAGACGGCGACCGGGACCTACACGAGACCAGCAGTCAAGGTGGCGGTCTTCGCCGAAGGGGGCCACTAGCAGCCGAAGGACGTCCGGATGCTTCAGCGCAGCGGAGACTGCACCGGGGGAGTGTTACGGACGTCAAACGGAAAGCGGCCCTTGTAGGGACCGCCCCTGCGCTATATTAAAATGTTTAGACTTAGGGATCTCGGTATGTGTTAGAAATGAGCTGCCCCTCCAATAAAGACTAGTATTTGTCACTTTCGGGGGTGGCCTTTTCCATACCGAGACATTTAGAATAGGCATTTAGTTACAAATTAGTTTTAAGTATATTTTTGAATGTGCATCGTTTCGCGCTGCGTTGCCGCCGCAAGAATGCCGTGAGAACTGGAGGGGGTAGTGCCTATATACGTGGAGGGAGGGAGACGGATGGAGCGGGCGTGCGGCCTTCTCTATCGCTCTCTCTCTCTCCGCGCGGCATACGACGGCTAGACCCGCTCGGCGGGGTGAATGGTGGGGCACGTAGCGCGAACGGTATATAACGTGTACAAATGAAAATAAATGACACTTCTTCTCTGACGTTTGGCTTTTACTCATCTCTACTCGCTTCTCCCCGACCCGGCTTTCTACTCGATTCTTCTTCACTTCGCTTGACACCTTCGCTTCACCCTGGACTTGGATTTTGGACTTCTCTCCCTACGGATTCCTGACCACGGCGAACCGGCAACTTCAACCTGAAATAAGAGGCCCTTCTGAGGACATCTCCGGCCCTGACGAGTTAGACAAGATCGCCTAGCCTCCGCTGCCTTACAACCAGTGGATCGGGACGTGTGCGTTAGTGACTGCAGCGGAACCACAACACGACGCCGGTAGCGCGTTAGCTACAGTCTCCATCTTTTTTTTTTCAATTTTTGAACTTTAAATTATTCCGTCTTTTACTAGTGGTAACACGATGTTACATCACCGCGCGCAAAGGGATTATTTATCACAGTCTTTTAAGAGTTAATAAAAATAAAGAACAGCTGCCCCTTCCTCTCCAATCCCTTCCACGTGACAGTCTCTCCGCCGCCTAATTTTGAGCCATTTCAGTTGCCTACGATAATCAGAAATGTGGTCATATTTCCTAAGACCAAAATGATGGCTGATGCATGTATTCTGAAGTACCTAATACAAGTTTATGATGCTCGCAGGTTAAATCAGTCATGGAAACATTGGATTGTATTTCGAGTATATTATTTTGATTTTTTATTATACTTTTATTTTGATTTCAGGAATGGCGTACCCGACAAACACAAAAAGACACGTCGGTAAAACTCAAAAAGTGTCACAATCTAAAACAAGGGTAAGTTTGAATTATTGTTAACTCACATATAAGTAAATAATATATTCAAAACATACTAGCAAAAATAAAGGCTCCCGCAAATATACTGGGGCAAGAATTTGTGTTGTGTATTTATTGAATGCGGAAATTTCACTTTTTTTAAACATTTTTAAAGTAATAAAGGTCCATAAAATTCTGCGCAGTAAAACAATTTTTATTTTTGCTAATTATCAGTGGCGTAAAAAATATTTTTCAATTTGTAATTTTGAATTCTCGCAAAAACGGTCATTCCATTGGCCACGCCCCTAATACGTCACAATTCATGTTTATTTGTTTCTGGCTATTGAAATTTGTTTCGAACCTTATCACGAATCTTGACGTCACAACAACCAAGGCCGAACACGTCGCGTTTTTCTAGCAATAATTTTTTATGAAATTTATTTTTTACATTTATGTATGAAAACATTTCTTTAAATTGATTTCGAAAATACAATTAATTATTCTTAATCCATTTCATATATTTTAGTCGGTATTCATAGTATGTGATTAATATTTAAAGCATTATCTTAGTGGTTAAATATTTTACTAAATGTTATTAAATATTTGTAACTGACTTTTCACTTTCTACCGGTTTCGAGACGTACCCGTCTCTTCCGCAAGACACCAATTAAACCAACATGCAAAACCCACTATACACCTTCACCATAGTTGTTGCACAAAAATATAAAACCAACGTGCCATGCATTTTAATAAGCACCCCTTGCTGCATTTTTTCGGCCTCGTGGTGTAGTGATCAGCGCGTTTGCCTACCATGCAAGAGGCGTCGGGTTCGATTCCCGACATGGTTGATATGAAAAAAGGGTGTTGAAATTAAATATTTATTTAAAAGGGTGTTTTTACACCAGAATATTTCATAGTCCCTGGACTGGTACCTGAAACGTAAGACTGATTATCTTACCTTTATGTAAAAAAAAAAATATTTATTATGCACCATTAGGTGCGAAAAGGATGATGATGACATTCTATTCATTAAAAAGAGAAGCTATTGCTTACCTGCTTTTTTATCCTTAATTTCAACAAAAAATTTAATCGCAGCAAATTCAAATAGATAATTAATCTCTATCAAATTGTCCTTATGAAATGCATTGAACAGTTATTAACATTTACAATACTAAAATTTATTGCAACAGTGCAATTTATTACCTATGCTTCCTTATCCCCTTCCAGTCTGTCTACAAACATTTGGACAAACTCAGAAGAAGTTCACAATTCAAATAAACAAAACGAAAATAAACAATACAAAGACAACAAAATAAAATTCTGAAACTAACATACAACCTACCCTACCTGACCTCTACGACTGAACTGTACAAAAAACACACCAGTTTGACATAAACTACTTGACTAAAATTGAGAACTTAAAAATTGTGCACAAAATAACACTGGGAAACATACAAGACGACGACATAATATTAGTTAAAAATGCTGACAAACACAAATATAACACCAGACAACAACAACACTATCATATTGAAAAAGCAAAGACAAACACAGGACAGTCAAAAATACTACATAATGGATTTAAACACTACAACGACTTACCTTACTACTTGAAAACTTTTACTGGAGACAAATTTAAAATCAATCTAAAAAGCACATGATGACTGAACTAACTAGACTAGACGAGACATAAAATGACTAGACAATATAAAATTTCTAATGTAACCCTAACGGGTTTTTTTAAATTGTAAATAAATAAACAAAATAAAAAAATCCCTCTCCCCAAGGAAATTCCAGTCCTAAACCTAATATCTTGGTGCATACATAGACCAAAACTTAAAATGGAATGACCATATTAGTGAACTAGTTAAACAAATTAGAAAATGTGTTTACATATTTATTAGATTAAAGAATATTTTAAAAAACAATCATTTAAAACTAGCTTATTACTCCATCGTACAATCTTTGTTACAATATGGTATTGTAGAATGGGGTGGTGCATATGCCAATATGTTAAACCCTCTCAAAATAGTACAAAGATTAATTATTAAAGTAATTTTAAAGAAACCCTCAACATTCAATACAGAAAGTCTATATAAAAATTTTAAGGTTCATACAGTAGACACTCTTTATAAAATAAATTCTATTATACAAATTTATAAAGAAGAAAAAATAAAAGAATTTGAGATGAATAAGTTACTCAGATACCAACATAATATTAAAATTCCTAAATTCCATACAAGTCATGGTCAAAATAGCTTTGTCTTCAAAGGTGTAAAAAATTATAATAATCTTCCCAATGAACTAAAAACTATTTAAAAGAATATATCAATAAATAAATTTAAAGTTAATCTAAAGAAATTTTTTGAACACGTGTAAAAACAACATTAAATTTTAATTAGTATGAATGTATTATTGTTTTATGTTTTTTCTTTATATATCCTGTTTTTATTTTTCTTTCTCATGTACTCGTATTAAAAAAATTATAAACTCCTGTAAATAAACAACTACAACAGTGTAAGTCACTCTCCAAGCACAAGAGTTAGTCTCTTTTTTGGAGAGTTGCAGTGATAACATTTACTAGATGTGTAAAAGTAGATATGTTTAAAATTTTACAAAAACATGTACTCTTTATGAAATTTATTTGGAAAAAAATTTAAAAAAAAAAAAAAAATCCTTACTCTTGAAAATAGATTTTGTCTTCTAAAATATCATCAAAACAGATAGACAATGCCTAGATATGTTCCATCCCTTATTCGTTTTTTAAATATTTATTTTTAGCCCCAAACAACAGATGGCAGCTCATATCTCAATAGCTGGTCTGAGAATAACAAGCAGAAAAGGCCTTTCGAACCTCTTCCGATACCTGGCGTACCACAGGGACAGGACCTCTCACCTCTAGGAACTATAAACCTTCAAGAAGCAATCGCGAATATAGACACATCTCAAGGAGTAATACCCCAGCCGCGTCCTGCAAACATGCCGAAACTAGTTCTATCCCAGTTAAAACAGCTGTACGGGGAAAAACTCGAAGAAGATACAGACGATGTCACGACATCAAAACAAAAATTCACCCAGAAACAAAAGCAGAATACCAACAGACCCGGAGTCCACAAAATTCAAAGCGTAAAAATAGGTACTAATTCAGATAGGTTGACAGAATTCCACGTGGAAGATGACAGAATCAGTGAATTGAAGAAGCGAAAGGTCACAGAAGAACTGTCTGATGTAAGCTTGGACGACGAATGAGGGAAAAAAATCAAAAAAGTCTTCAAGTGCTTTTCTGGGTTTTCATTCCCTGTCACCTGTCACGATGTTTGTCATCAGGGCTGATGAACGCTGCAATGCAGTGCTGTTTACTGACCATGAATAACAACCCAGAAAAATACCAGGACCTTAAAGACGGGGAAAGTCTACAAAGTTAAAAAAGGGATTCAACGTGAAAAGTGGTTTTTTGAAAGCTCCTTTTTCATTTGCACGCACACATCAAACTAAGCGTAGAAATATAGTTCATTTACAGCTCTCTAAACTGCTACAAAGTACTCGATCACCCTGTTTGACTGTTTTTGTAAGTTGAAAGGATTGAACGCCAAACATCCCAACATAAAATCCTAGCTACTTTCACATTTATATTTATCATCCATGTCTTTCAATAATTTAGCCTTTTGGCACAGATTTTAATCTTCAATTATCTGATCATGACAACTTTTTTGTAACTCTCACTTTGCATAATATAGGTATATAACAGGTGCTTCACTATCCTTTCATCATCCATTCGTTCCATATGACTATAAGAACCTTTTTGTATCACTTTTTTATGGGTAATAAAGATTTTTTATATCAAAGAGTCTACTTTAGCCTTTTTGGCTTTACCATTGCAATTCCTAAAGTAGTTGGGCAGTTCTGTTTACAAAAAAGGTTTGGGTAAATGTTTTCTTCTGAGTTTTTAAAATGCTTGGGGAGAATATTATGTAAAATGTGTCCTAGAATGGATGCAGCAGCTTCGTATAACGAGCATTTAGAGGGTGAGGCGGTGGACCTGACTTGCTACACATGCTACGGACACCTCAGGAGAGTCTTAACCCAAGTTACCTCTTCATCACACCTGCGGGCTCGTGCCATCCTGGAAGGAAAGAAAAGAGGCCTCAAGACCTTTGAAACAGATCCCGGTAAGTGGGTGGGTTTCAATGCCATCCTGGAAGGCCATTAATGATGATCTTTAGGCTTAATACTGCGGAATTAAGGGACGCGAAATTAACGAGAGGAGGTGAGAATGCTGGCTAGCGATAGGGTCTCCCGGAGGTGTATGGTGGTGTCCATATAGGAGAGAATTCGGAAAGAAGAAGAGTTTCATTGTTTTCAAATAGAACATTCAAAACTTTAGAATTCAGAATTCACTAACACCCCGAGAAAATAGTGGCACAACTCAAAAGACACATTAGCTCTATCAGTAAACTAACATTTATTCCCAAAAATAAAGGCACTACACTTAAAGTTCACTTACCTGTGCCATCTAGTTTTGCTAAATGAAATGCATTGAAAATATATAGAATCAAAATCCAAAATAAAGAAGCATATCGACTCTGGAAAGGAAAAAGTTACCAAGCGACGTGTAGCAACTTTACAGAAGAGTGAATTAAAGTTTTTATTTTGATTAATAAGGAATCTCGTATTTTAAATAATTAGTTAAACCATGTAGGAATCACGTCAAAATAATATGTATGTATAAGATTTTTTATTAAATAATAAAAAAATAAAAACTCAAAACTTTTATTGGATCTTCTGTAAAGTTGCTACATGTCGCTTGGTGACATTTTCCTCTCCAGCGTCGACATGAAACCAACTCCATTCTATCTCATATTCATTGATAATAAAATACATTTATAAATTATTGATGAACTAACTTTTACATTATATAAAAAATTGAACAACAGTATAAGAACAATGAAATAATGCAATTTCACCTACCAGGAATGAAACCAGGGCCTGTGATGATTTTCATTTAGAACATTATTGTGACCTCAAGCATTACTCAGAAATTTATTAGGTTGAATAGACCGAACCGTATTAGTTTTTTTCAGTTATTTACAGTTTTATACATCTCTCTGTGATTACGCCTGACTCCAGGCATGGCCCATCTGTGGACAGTCTCCCTCCATCTGGAACGGTCTTGTGCTCTTCTGTAGGCATTCGTCAGTGATAATTCTGATAATTTAGTGACTAAGCCGCTCTATCTTGTCAGTTGACTTCGACACTTCTCAGGAGGACAGTTTTCTCCAAGCTACCAGAGTTCTCCCTGGAAATATGTCCAAAGAACTGCAGGATTCTTTTTTTGCACATGGATGTAAGTCTTTCTCTCATGTCTAGTTCCCAGTCTCCCACTTCTAGTACAAATGTATGTATACTCCAGAGTATACACACATTTGTACGTCTGGCCGTCCACGGAATCCGCGGCATTCACCTCCAACACCACATTTTGATAGCTGCGATTTTTTTTCTTTTCAGATTCTCTCAGTGTCCAACACTCCACACCGTATATTAGCACTGAAAAAAAACAAAGGCCTTCACTAGTCTTTTTTTGGTGTTAATGATACTGTGATTCTTCCAAATCTTCGCCAGCCGACTCATAGTACTTTTGGCAATACCAACACATCGTTGTATTTCACCTCCACACTCACCACCATCGCTGATGAGAGAACCTAAATAAATGAAATTGTTGTCTCTTTCCAAGTTATGCAGCAAGGAAAATGGTGCTACTTAATGGTACTATACATTTTTTTAAATTTAATCACCAGCATAGCCTGCAGAATGATGAAAAGTATAGTCTCATGCATAAAATAAAAATCCGCAAATGAATCACTCTCTAGGGGCCAGGGAAGATTCAAAATAGCACCCCAGGACATGTTTAAGTAAGTTTTTATGTGATAACATCTGGCAATCATTAATCTACGTAATCAGAGTTTTACTGTAATAAATCTTTCGTAATAATTATAAAATGCAATATATTTCACAAAGATAATTCGATTGGGCAAACTTCAAATATTTATTGTTTTTTTGACAACGTTCATTATGAAATACAAAATTAATTATGAATAATTCATAAACATCTAAGGTTACTAACGAAATAAAAACATTTGTTTTTTAACCTTACAATGGTACATATGATTACACTTTATGTGCAATATTTTTTTTTAAATACAAAAACTGAAACACTAAATCAAATGGAAAATCTGTATACCCATTTAAATCTATATCCACTATTTCTCTTCTTCGGTGGCACTACGACCCAAATCGAGTCTGACATCCTTCAACTCTCGTGTGGCTGTGATGTAACACAAGCCTACATAGGATACAAGACCTGATATTTATTTATTCATATGTTTTCTCTCCATAGATCGAGAGAGAGAGAGAGAGAGAGAGAGATCGAGCATGGAAAGACAGATGCTCGGTGTATGTCTAAGAGACAAAATAAGAAATGAAGAAATAAGGCGCCGAACCGGAGTCATAGATATCATGGATCGTGCAGCGAAATCGAAATGGCAGTGGGCAGGACACTTGACGAGGCAAAACGATGGCAGGTGGACACCCAGAATAATAAAGTGGAGACCGTGGGCAAACAAAAGAAGTGTTGGAAGGCCACAGAAAAGATGGGTCGACAACATTGCCTCTATTGCCAGTAAAACGTGGATGATGAAAGCGGGTGATAGGAAGGAATGGAGACGTTTGGAAGAGGCCTTTATCCAGCAGTGGAGAGAATAAGGCTGCAGAAGAAGAAAGAAGAGGAACATGTTTTCTCTTACAAACTATAATAATAAATCAAAATAATGTGACCTCACTGGGGTTACCCGTGCCGAGGACACTAAACAATACACTTTTTTGTAATGTTTTACATTTACATGAACAAAGAAGACTAACTTAAAAAACAGAGATAATTAACAAAATATTCAGACAGTTTTAAACACTACGTATTTATGTTTATAATTAATTTATATTACAAAACGCACAATGAAAAGATAAATAACCTAACATAAGCTATACACTTGTGGAGCAGTTGATTCAATATTGGTTAGGGCGAATGAGACAATTCATTTTACTTCTACCTAGCTCCACCTTCCATTTTTGTATAGCGTTTTTGAAGATTTTCTGATTACCAATTGTTTTATTAGATTGTGGAAGAGTAGGTTATAGATTTAAATTTAATAATACTCAAAATCCCTTTGTCCGAAAGTGGTTAATACTAATTTGTATTTGTTTAAGTTGTCTTTGTGTTGAGGATCTAGTGATTATATTATTTGTAGGTGGTGTATTGTTCCATATATCTCAGTCATTTATTTAAATGATGAAGTTTTATTTTTTGTAATCTTCAAATGGAAATTTTAAATATAATAACTTGTTTATTGACCGAAAAACATTACATTTTAGTATAAGCGAAACCGTTCGGAAGACTCACAGTCCTTTAAACAGTTTTCACATACGTAGAATGAGTGCAATGCTGCATCTTTCTATACTTTGTCCTCCCATCTTTGCCAAGGTGTTCCAATTTTTCTTCCAACATACTTTAGTAAAAACTTTCTACGCTCTGTTTATGGTTTAAATCTTCGTTCGCAAATGCGAAAGCATGCAAAGCACCCATCAGCATTCATAATGCTCATTAAAAATATACCATAAAATTAGAAATTAATCCTAGAAATAAATTTTCTGCAATATGCAAATTTAAAACTCATTTTGTTCAATATTTAATTTGTGGGAAATTGCTAATTTTGCATAATCATGTATTTTTAATTGTATAAAACTGACTAATGATTTGCGTGACCCATTGTTCGTAAGACAAGATAATTTAATCATACGAAAAATTACCCATGAAAAAATTATAAATATCTTAATAATTATTAATAAAAGTTTTTTTTAATTTAAATATTAGCATTCGTGTTCTTATAATATACCCAAAATATTCCATTTTGGTAGCCATTATTCAACGAGTTGTAAATAACTTATCGGGTTGTGGTCCCGTGGCTAGTGTCTTCGACTCACGGCTCAAAGGTCCGTGGTTTTTTAAAAATATTTTTTTATATAGGAGTTGCTTTATTATTTACCTTGCTTATAATATACAAGGTTTATATTTCAAAAGTGGATTTTTCTGCAATTAAATTTCTTTAAATTTATCTAAACTGTTGGGATCAGGAGGGATATACTAATGTGGGCCAATCAGGAACTTCCTAAAAGGAGAGGAAACCACTTAAAACTCTTCAGGAGAAACCGGCCTATTGACAGTTGTCAACGGGCCTTCCGTTCCACTGGAAGAGTGTTCGGCATTTCGTTCCCTAATTTGGTTTATTTTAACAATTTCCTGCACTATATTGACCATGTATGATACTACCTCTCGTGTGAGTTCTTTATTACCTATCACCGATGAGATGTTTGTGTAATATTCATGTAAAAAGTGAATTGAACAGGAATGTTGCGTCTCATAAAATGAAATAATACAGACCAAAATGGAAACCAAGTCGTTGGAACAATAGGCATAACCCCCCAGTCTACACACGTGCGTTCCCAGAAATTCTCCCGCAGCCAGTGGGCCACATGGTGACGGTATCTACCTACTGTCTACAAAAGATTATCTTCGGACATCTATCTCCCTATGTTAACCATGGAGTTGATACAGTGCTTTATTAATTTAGTTTTTTATTGCTTACTTCTTGGCATGAACACTTGAAAAACTTACTACTATGCTCTATTTTTTGTAAATTTATTGATATCATTCTAACTTTGCTGGAATTCCACTCGTCCATGCGCTTTGTAGCTGCACAATGATTGGTTATCTAGCTTTCATATATCAACTTTAAAATACCTAAATTTTGTAAATGGCGGAAATTCCAATCCTCTATGCGCTTAGTAGCTGCAAGACGTGTTGTAATCTTACTCCTTTTTACTATTCAAATTATTTTAATTTTTTTTAGTATCATTAATACACTAAATTTATTTGTCAATTTTTAAAATGTGTAAATGGGGGCTAAATTTCTAACTGTCTATGCGCTCTGTAGCTGCAAGACGTTCTGTAATCTAGCTCCTATCTGTTATAATTTTTGATTGATCTTAATTAAAAACGAGGAACTAGAATCCCAACCGTCTATGCGCTCTGTAGCTGCAAGACGTACTGGGATATTTATTAATTGTACAGCGCCCTTGAGGTGATTTTCACAAAAATGGCGCTATATAAATTATCCAACTATATATACATATATATGTCGCATAGATCTTCACCCAGGCTTCTGCATCGCGCCTCCAGCGGTTGTCTTTGAAAGCTGAAAAAGAGGCAATGCATCAACCGGTGAGGGACATCTTGAGGAGTTTCATTGTCGCATGGGCAGCTGTCGATCTCGGAGAGCTTGGTCTGTGGTTCGAATCCCACTCTACCCCAACTCGATTCACATTTTCTAACAGTGAGTTATTTGAAAATGGCCCTCAAAATTAAATATTTAGGTAAATCATAAGAACGCAAATATTTATTTTTACTTTAAAAAAAAAACTCACTTATAGAAAATGGAAATCAAGTTGGGGTAGAGTGGGGTTCAAACCTCGGACCTCTGATCCTTGAGTCCACAACACTAGCCACGGGACCACAACCCGATTCGAAATGAAAAGTCTATCTAAAATATGTCAATATAAAATCAGTAAGGAAAAAGAAAATGATATAATTATGTATTAGGTGTTCACAAAAGTTGTCTGTTTTTTTTTTTCAAATTTAAAAATGAGCTTAAAAAGTAAAACAAAATAGTAAAAGTTTATTCTTAATTCGAAAAAAAAAATGCTCTACAAGATATTGTGTTTGCTTTTACGTTACATAAATTATTATTTGATTGCAGTCTTCAAAATGGAATGTCAAGTAGACAAAAGTTAGTATTTTCGACCTCCTCTTCCGTTGGCGTTCAATCGAAGGAATAAAGCTGCCGAAGCTGCTTGCAATATTTGCGCAGTGTGCTATGAATGTTATGACTCGAATATCTATAGGGGCCAATGTCGTGAATTGTAATATTAGAGGAAAGTAATTAATTAGGCATTTTGTGTCATAATAATGAAAACAAAGATGAAGAGCATTTTAAAGAAGGGAATATAGAAGTCTAGGCATCTACAGGGCTTATGACCTGTCATTGGATGGTTTAAGTGGCCACTTTACACACTGTGTAACATTCACCATTCTGCCCATATTTGAGCATCAATATTGATGTTTGTGAAGTTAAAGAGCTGAAACCTTTATTTATTATTATTATTATATTCAGTTGTGGCCTAGTGTGTAGGTGAAATAATTCAATCAGATGAATCTCACCCGCATAAATAAAGGTTTCAGCTCTTTAACTTCAAAAACATCAACAGATGAAAGAAGTGAAGGGATTTTTATGTTCAAATATGGGCAGAATGGTGAATGTTACACAGTGTGTAAAGTGGCCATTTAAATAATATAGATGTACATAAATACCTTGTTTTTAAAACTGTCTGAATATTTGTTACTTACGTTTGTTTTTTAAGTTAGTCTTCTTTGTTTATTCTCAAATGTAATTTAAAAAAACTAAATTGTTAAGTGTCCTCGGCACGGGAAACCCCAGTGAGGTCACATTATTTTTAGTATTAATTATAGTTTGTAAGCGAAAAATATGAATAAATAAAAATAAAATAAAAAACTAGCCAATGACATAAGCCCTGTAGATGCCTAGACTTCTATATTACCTTATCTTAAATATTCTCCATCTCTGTTGTAATTTATTATATAAATAAGTTAAATGTCGCTTCAAAAGAGCTAGTCTCTTTTTTTGGAAAGTAACAGCTTTAACATAAAAAAAAATTATAAAAATGGAATTGTATAGTAAAAGAGCTGAAACCTTTATTTATGCGGGTGAGATTCATCTAATTGAATTATTTCACCCACACACTAGGCAACGCCTGAAAAATTTATACACGGCGCCTAAAATGTTCTTAATCTCTCTTGTAATATGCCAATATAAACAGCTACCCAAGGAGTTGAATCCAGTCCTTGTCTACAAAAATTTGGATAAACTCAAAATATTGCTGATAAATCCACCTGGTCCATGAAAGAGTATAAAAATTGAAGAAAAAAATTTCAGGCGTTGCCTAGTATGTAGGTGATTTAATTCAATCAGATGAATCTCACCCGCATAAATAAAGGTTTCAACTCTTTAACCTCACAAACATGATGAATGTTTAAATATGGCAGAACAGTGAATGTTACAGTGACAGGTCATAAGTCCTGTAGATGCCTAGACTTCTATATTACCTTCTCTAAAATTTTCGTCATCTTTGTTGTCTTCCTGGGGAGTTGAATCTCTTGTTCAAAAAAATTTGGACATGCTCAAAATATTTTTCATTATGATTTTTTGGCGACAACAAATATAAATAAAAAGCATTACAACACGTGTGTACATAAAAACATCGCAACAAGAAAGGAGCTCTGCGTTGGTTTGGACATGTAGAGCGTACGGACAGCGAAAGAACGGATAAAAATATTTACAGTGCGAATGTTGATGGATGCAGAAATAGAGGAAGACCGAGAGAGATATGGCATACCCAAATTCAACATTTACTTAAAGATGGACAGGTCAAATGTCGGAATAATCGCCGCGTGTGCATGAGATGTATGAATGCAGAGGAAGCGAGACCTGTATGCAAAGGTAAAGTGGAGTGATGTGGTGTTCTATCCTCTTCGCCTACCCTTACGGGAATACGGCGTGATGGTTTTTTGTTGCACAACACATGTATGTTTATAAAATAGTTGAATACATGCGATTTTTGATTGGCAAATTTTTCGCAAGACAAATTAGTCGCAAGAAAAATATAAAATCTGACATTGATGCCACAGAATTATTGACTAATTTGTTGCAAAATGAAGGAAAATACAGTATTGAGTAATTCGGTGGCATTTTTTTATCGTGTTCTTTTCATTTGGAAAGAAACAAATTCATAGGCATCTTTACCGTACACTGCGCAAATATCGCGAGCAGCTTTGCCCCTCGAAGGATGTCAAAAATGCTCTTTAATCTACTTGACATTTCAATTTGAAGGCTTGTAATCAAAATAATATCATAATCATCCCCTTTCCGCGCCTAATGGTGCATAGGGCACTGCATTGGTACAAGAATCGCAGCATATCTTAATCATTTTAGTTATGTAAAGGTAAGATTATCAGTCTTACGCTTCAGGTCAGTCCAGGGTTGGTATTCTGAACGGAATTGCGCACTAAGAGATCGCTCTGTTAGCGTGTATTTAGACGTAAATACGCGTTAAAAAGGGGAATTATTAACCGGGCGAATAAATGAAATATCTATAATTTTCAAAAATATTCAGGAGAGCTGAAATACGTCTAAATTTCAAGACTTTAATCCACAAACTAAAATATTTTAGTGTTGCTTTTCAATAATTAATTACCATTCTAAATGACACTGATTTTTTTTTTTTGCTGCGTGTATTTACTGAAATATTAAGTAAAACTTTTGAAAACTAAAACAAAGACAAAAATACAGATGGTCCCTTCTGCCATCCGAGTACCCAGTTAATTTAAGCTAGCAACTAAAATTCCAAGTGTCCGAATTATATAATAAATTGGGTCATAAAAGGTTAGGTTACACTAGGTGCTCGCTCAAGAATTAATATACCGATCGTTCCGAATAATTCGTAAATCAAATTCGTATTTTCGAGACGCCATTTTCAATATTTGTTTTCGCCACTTAATATTTCAGTCAGCTATAATCAGTATTTTCGACACCCTTAGTTTGAATTTAAATTAGATGGCGGCCTCCGTGGTGTAGTGGTCAAGACGCTCGATTCACGCACGGAAGGTTCCGGGTTCGATTCCCGGTGAGAACACAAAAATTAAAATGTGATTTTTCTCAAGCCTGTGTGCTCTGTGATGTAATTCACCACTGTAATTAGGCCTCCTGGCCTGTTGTGGTGCAAAAAAAAAAGTAAAATGTAATGTAGATCAATAATGTTCCGAGTATGTCCAAATGAATCTCACCCACATGATAAAGGTTTCAGCTCTTTTACTTGACAAAAGCCAACAGATGGAAGAGTTGAGGAAATGTGGATGTTCAAACATAGGCAGAATGGTGAATGTTACACATTGTCTAAAGTGGCCTCTTAAACCAGCCAATGACAGGTCATAAGCCCTGTAAATGCCTAGACTCCCACATTGCCGTCTCAAAAATGTTTTACCTCTGTTGCAACAAATTTAAATTATATTAGATCATTTAAATACTACCCGTTTAAAGTTAGTTTGCTACGTACGCTTTTGCGTTCAGAATACCACCCCTGCGGTGCTATTCTGAACCGCTCTTGCCGCTGTAGAAATCACTTATCTTGCGTATTTTGTATGTAAATACGCGAGATAAAAGTGTTCTCTATGGCCGCGAGAGCGGTCCAGAATAACACCACAGGGACTATGAAATATTATAGTGTAAAAACATCATCATCATTCCCTTTCCACAGCTTATGGTGCATAGAGCACTGCATTGGTGCACCAATTGCAGCGTATCTTGAGCATTTTTGTTACATGAAAGTAAGTCCAGGGACCATGAAATATTCTAGTGTGAAAACACCCTTTCAAATAAACATTTTGTATTAACCATGTCGGGAATCGAACCCGAGACCTCTCCAATGGTAGGCAAACACGCTGACCATTACACCACGGTGCCAACAGTGTAAAAAAAAAAAACACTTTTATAAAAAAAAGTATTTCATGTCATCCTTCTCGGGAATCGAACACGAGACCTCTTGCATGGTAAGATGTGCTGACCATTACACCACAGGCTGACTAAATTATAAATGCAATGTAAAAAAGCAAATGCAATATCTTGTAGAGTAGAAAATCATCATTACAACTTCATTTTATTTTACTTAAGGTGCTCATTTTGAAATCTGGAAAAAAAAGACAGACATAAATTATGTCAATACATAAAGGTATCAAATAAATTGAAATATATGAATAGGAATAAAAGACAAATGTAGATTTTAAATTTATTTATATTAAAACATTTCACTTCTTGGCGGTTTTCTTCTTGGGTGCGACCTTTTTGGTGCGCGGGGCCTTCCTGGGCTTCTTGGGGATGCTCTTCTTGCCGAAGAGGGCGCCGTTCTTGGCCGCGCGGTTGCGCAGCGCCTGGAAAGCGGCCGTGCGCAGGCGGTTGCGCATTCTGCGCGCCTGCTGCAGCCTGAAGCGGTCCAGGTCGCTCATGGCCGCCCGCTTGTCCTTGGCCTCGAGGCGCTTGGCCCACTTGGTCTCCGCCCACAGCTCGCTGGTCTTGTTGGCCTCCCAGGCCTTGCGCACCACGCGAGTGGAGCCCGAGTAGGGGAACTTCAGGCGCAGCTTTGTCAGCTGCAGCTGGTTGATTCTCAAACCCTGAAAAGATAATTACACCATTTGAAACAAATGTGAATACATCCATTTTAAGTGAGTAAATCGACTTCTGTTTGGGCAACCAATTTCTATTTACTTTTATTTATTTACTTGAAGGCAGTTTATTACACAGTGTTTGAGACATAAGTCCCAACTCCATGGGACTAAAAGTCCTGTGTTGAGTTGGGACGAGCTAGGGAACGTTTTAACCTTTTTAGGAACGTTTTAACCATAGAAAAAAAAGAGTATAATTTGTATAAAGATGAACATGCCGGAGGTCCTGAAATACAAGTTACTACTGAAGAAAACATCCATAAAGTACACAATTTAATTGTGCAAGATCGAAGGATTACTTTGAGTCATATTGTCGAAGAAACAGGCTTTTCGTACTCAGTCCAAAATATAACATCTAATATTTTGGAGGTCAAAAAAATTACTGCAAGATGGGTCCCCCGAATGCTTTTGCCAGTTCAGAAGCGCGCTAGAATGGACATTAGTCGACAACTTTTGGACACCTTTCGAAAGGATAAAAAATCTTTTTGTGATCAATATATCACAATGGATGAAACATGGGTTCATCACTACGATCCTGAGACCAAACTGCAAAGTAAAGAGTGGCGGCATCCCGGTTCCCCACCTCCTCGCAAATTTAAAGTTGTCCCGTCCGCCGCCAAGGTTATGGCTTCAGTGTTCTGGGATGCTCGAAGATTACTGCTCATTGACTACCTGGAAAAAGGAGCTACTATAACAGGCAACTACTATGCGCAACTTATAGTTAAGTTGCGTGAAGCTGTTAAACAGAAGAGACGGGGAAAGTTGAGGAAAGGTGTTCTCTTCCATCGGGACACCGCGCCAGTACACGAGTCCCTTGTTGCGATGACCGCCATTCATGCTGCACGCTTCCAAATTGTGGATCAACCACCATATTCGCCAGACTTAGCCCCTAGTGACTTCCGGTTGTTCCCAAAACTGAAGGAAAATCTGAGGGGTAGAAAATTTTCAAGCAATGACGAAGTGATGTCCGCTGTAAACGAGTGGTTTGACTGTTGAGCTGTTGGCAAAACATTTTTTTCCAATGCGATCGAAATGTTAGAGCACCGATGGGAAAAATGTATTAACCTTCAGGGGGACTACGTTGAAAAATAAAATAATCAGAATTAACATGCGAGTATTTTTTCTGAGTCAGGGGTCAGCCCTCGTATGCATAGAATTTTTAAAAAACATGTACCTTTTATGAAATTTATCAATAAAAAAAATAAATATATAGACTGTTGACTTGATGCATTCTGTCAGTGTACGCCTTGATATATTGATGACACTTATTATGAAAAATATTCTTGATAAATTTAGTTAAAAAAATATAATGTTATTAAAAGTTTATAAGATTTTATGAACCAACTTAATAAAGCATAAATAATTATTTGTTTATAAATTTGTATAAACCCCTTTAACTTTAGAGTTCTACGTCAACCGGTTTCGAGGTTACTTCCTCATCCATAAGGACAGAACTATACGATATAAAATATTAACAATAATATAAATACAAATTTATGAACAAGTGAAAATTTTTTTTCATATTAAAAATAAATTGATCAAGTTAGTCTATGAACATCTGCTACAGGAAATAATCAGATCTCGCCACCTTACTGTCGATTAGATGGGCTGTGAAGAAAAACAGTCGGACCAAAGGAAGTGGGAGTCGGTTACCTTTCTCTGCACATTGGAGCAGGGTCCGTCAACCAGTACTCTGGTCTGGTCAATGACGTCCACGATGGTGACGAGCTTGCCCTTGTCGGGACCGTCCGACACCAGGGCGACGCGCCCCGATTGAACAAAACGCTGGAAAGGCTGCAACAGAAAACTATTGTGTTAATAGGTTAATGTAGGTGTAGCTGACGTCATAGTCCTTTCTTTATTATTGTATGTTAGAATAAATGTTTTAATCATTATTATAATTGTATTTAATATGTAACCTAGTATGTATGAGTCTGCGAGGCTAATTTAGGGTTGCCATATTTTGCTTGGGTCTGATCGGGACGTTCTGGAATACGGATATGTTGTAACAAAAAGGGGCAATTTTATAACGAATTATCAGAAATATAATAAAAATGTTTTTCTTAGATTTTATGTGGTGCTTCTTGCGGAAGAAAGACGGCTGTCCATGTTTTTTCTATGATTCCAAATTAACATATTACTGCAGTATTGATTATACAGTCCCTGGCAGCAGACAATATTTTTTATCGGTCCTTTTCACTGGGCCAACACCAAAGATATAACTTTTTCCATTATAGTTTTATGAGCAGGAATGGAACTAAAACACTCGCTCAATTTCAAAAATTTACAAAAAAAAAACATTTTTCTTTCACAGAACCTATCAACTTTCACTATATCGAGGCAAGATCAGCTTCTATAAAGTTCTTAAGATATATTAATTGCTGAAACCATTTGCCACCTTATTTTTACATTTATTGTCCGTACGGCTGTGATTTTTGTTGATTAACAGCGTTGTACTGTGCAAGTTTAAATCGGGACATTATAGGCTTCATCGGGACGTCGGGACAGAGGGCTCCATAACGGTGACAGTCCCGATATATCGGGACGGATGGCAACCCTAGGCTAATTCCGTGTCTAACCGGCTAGCGGCCCTTTCACGTCCACTCTAGTCGGCGCTCGTTTGTGCAATGGAGGAACGGGGTGAGGGTCAGGGCTTATACGTCGGCTACAGGGCGCCTATTTACGTCGGCCGCTTGGGAGAATACTTGGCAAGAGTGGGGGGCCAGCACCATTCCCATACCTAAGTTAACCGTAGGGTCAGATTTTGTAGCCTTGTATAAATATGTGCACATGTGAGAAATAAAGATATCGATCAAAAACAGAATTTGCAGAAATTATGATAGAAGATTAAATAATATAAATCTTTCGTTAATTGGATGAGAGTTGTAATATATTTTCACTACCTATTTAATTAAATGATTTGCGATTGAGAGTGATATTCATTATTTTTGAATTAAATGTTAAACACTCTCTTTTAACTCTACTCTGCCCGATTACTTCGCCACTTTGTCTTCAGATCTTCACTGCACCTTTCCTGGACTCAGCCGAATCCAGAAGTGGATTTACAACCTGCTAGCCGCCACTGTCAGCCGACAGTATTTTGAATAAATATTCATACCTACGGGCTACTGATACCTATCGCAGCTCGCAGTAGAATACCAGCGCTTTGCCGAGATTTTACAGTCTCACAATTCTTTATACGAGGCGGAAACGCGTCTCGTACAGTAGGAGATAAAACATTTGGTGATCAGTGGAAGGTATCTCCCAGTTATAAGATGTAATTTTGACAATAATTATAAACTCTCTAGTCGCATTATTGAATATACTAAGAAAAATCCATTTGGATAATTAATAATAGTAAATATTAGTGGTTCGAACCGTCAGTAGGGTCGCAGTGAGTCACATCTTGCTTAGAGGGTGTGATTCTATTAAATGCTGCGAATGCCCAGTTGCATTCCACCGGCAACACTACTGGCTAGTCCTACTCGTTAGCGTCCACGTCGCGAACCCCGGGCAATGGGATCACACTCGTAACTGTGTGATCACAGCAGATAACGAGAATGAAGGGTGAGTTTCTGGCGCCTCCGAACTAAAACCAACCAGCTAAGGTAACCCTGGCAGAAAAATCCACCAGAGAAGGCAACAGAAAACCACTCTGGTCATCTCCCTAAGGCAAGTACATCCAACAAGCAGTTGTCCTGGCCTTGGAGTAGCGTAGGAGCAAGATGCTTTCGCTGTAGTGATCGCAAACTTCCGTAACTCAACTTGTTGTAAATAAATGTGAAACAGTGTAAAAAGATGCGACATACAGCTTTGAATTCACAGTAAATAGGCACAGACAGTTAAGTCTTTTTTACTATATTTGCACGGCAATGTTGACGCGACAATGCTCATTTTTCAGAACATAATTTCAAAATTTCGTTCTATGAAGCATCATCTCTATTGAATTATACCTCAGTGGTTTGAAAAATTTTATTTGTTATAAATAAAAGTTTTTTCGAGATTAAAAATAAAAATTAGGCGAACAATAATTTTGCAATTGCACAAATATGGCAACCGATATTATCTAAATAAGAATCTATTTATATAAATATTCTTAATAACAAAAGAACGATGCATCCACGAATGAATTTGATCTATAATACTAAATAATAAATGTCAGAAATTTGACAAATAGTTTGGGAGACAATTCATGTACTTAATTATGTGCAATAACCAAGTCGGGGGCATAATGATTGCAATATTTCACTCCGAGAAATAAAAAAACTGACGTAAACGAAGATTAAAACATATTTTGTGCCGTATATGTCACCCGATCACACGTCGTCATAACCTCAACATTTTAGATGCTCAATTTTGGCGTGTAACTTTGCACAAAACACTGAAATAACTCCACCGACACATATTGTTTTATTCGATCGTGTATTCGAAGTAACTAGACTGCAGACAATTGAAAAAACAATGTTAAAATATCAATTTATCAAAACTCACCATGTTGTCCGCGTGAAAAATTTAATAGGAAGGAAACACGCCGAAAAATGACAATCAGAGTTGCCAACAGAAAAAGTTCGAAAAATATATTTTATATGGCTAGTGTGTGCCTACGTTGTGAAATGTAAGTAAGTAAGTACTTCGATTTATTTATTTTTTTAATTTTGTGGAATATTTTTGACGGGTGACATTTATTCGGAGATTTTATTCATTTCAAATTTTAAAAATCCTTTCCGTTTAAAAGAACAGATTATTTGATTATTCGAACCTAAGAAAAAAAAAATTCCGTAGATAATTTTTAAAATTCATTATAAAAACCTGAATGTAGTCCCATGGTGATGTAGCTGACAAAAAAAATCAGAAATTCCTTTTTTAATTTATATTGGTACCCTTTTTTGGTTTAAAAAACTTATTTTTTAATTATTTACCCAAATATTAAAAATTTTGGGCCATTTTAAACAAGTTATAAATAACTAACTGTTAGAAAATGGGAATCATAAATAAAATTATCAATAAAGCTTCTTGGTTAAGTTTCACTTTTATTTAATTTGACCGACTTTGAGCGCTTTCGCCTAAGACGGCATCTTCGGGACTGGCAAATTTTTTACATTTTAAACTTTTATATGGAGTCAACTATGAAATTTTATTAAGAAAGGTCTACAAAAAACATTAATAAAAAACCGTTTTCATTAGGATGATGAATTTACCTAACTGGGTAGCTCATGCCGAAATTTTATTTCTGTCAAAATTACAAGGTTTTTTTTCCCCTTTTTTTTAAACTTTGAACTAACTTTAGACAAGTAAGGCTGATAGCAGGTTATAGTTATCTACACAGTGGTAAGATTATCAGCTTATTATCAACTAACTTTTAAAATGATCGAATTTTAGTGCAATTTTACCCTGTGAACACTTGATAAAGGATTGGAAATATGATGGTCTAGGCGCTCCAAGGCTTATTTGAGGAAGTTTAGTAATTTTTTGTTTGTTTGACGCCTGCACAATACCTATTCTCCTCTATAGATGCAAATCGTGGCACCCCACTAAGGGCCCAAAACAGCAAAATACAGAGTTTTTTAAAATAGGTGTCTCAGAAGAATCTTGGGTGTGCGGTGGTTTAACTTTGTGCGGAATGAAGTAATAAGAGAACAGACGCAGCAAACTCCGGTGACAATTGTCATCAAGCGGAGGTGATACGGTTGGCTTGGCCATGCTTGCCTACTTTACAAGGCATCAGTTTCTCGACATCCACTGCTGACTGTTCGTCGGCAGTTCATATCAGAACTACGAGATGCGAATCTGACTTGGGATGCACAGGAGCTGGCAGCCGACAGAGATGCCTGGAGGATCTTCGAGGGCACCAAATGCTCCAACTAGGGAGCGGACATGGAATGATGATTAAATAATTAGCAAAATCAGTAGAAAACTATACAAGTTGGAATGACAACAAATTATTGTTATGATGGCAACACCGGACCGTAACTGAAGTAATAATGGTGATAAGTTTTTTTGGATGTTTAAAAATAAAACAAACATATAATTGTACAATATTTTAATATTTATTCTCACTTTCATCGTATTTAAATGCTTACAATATGTTTTAATAGTGTAAAATGTATTTTAAAATAATTTGAAGCGTAAATTTACAAGATTAAAGTATTTACAATTAAGATAAGGTACAAATAATGGACAGATTTGTCTTAAAACTAAGTAAAACATTTTCAGGCAGAATTTCCAATTCAGAATAAGGTATACGTGGCGTTCTATCCTCTATCTAGCGCTGTAATGTGATGCAAGCCTAAGAGGTTCTTAAGTAATGAGTAATAATAAAAAAAGCGTGCCGCTTTTTACGTATCTTAGAATAAAATTATTATGAAATGCAAAACTAGACTAATAAAATTTGCATAAAAATTCATTTAATATTGATTATAAAAATATATCAACTTTTAAAAAAGTTATTATTGATTCAATCATACCAAAAACGTTATCCTTCATACAAATTTTTCTTTACATCTACATTTTAAAGTTTTTATTATTTACCCAAACATTTTAATTTTCGATCCATTTCATCAAATTTCTAAATAAATGTCCTGGAAAATTGGAATTAATTTGGTGGTAGAGCGGGGTTTGAATCTCCGATCTCTGATTTGTGAGTCTGCGTCATTACCACTGACACAACCACATTTTTACAATTTACTATTTAAAAACTTATATTTCATCTTTACAGGGTCAAAGCCTCGGAGCTACATATTATAAATTAAATCCTGAATACATTTTTAATTGAACATGTTTTTTTTTCATCGGCCTCACGGTGTAGTGGTCGCGTTTGCCTGCCATGCGAGAGATCTCGGGTAAGATTCCTGACATGAAATATTTATTTAAAAGGGTGTTTTTACCCTTGAACATTTCATAGTTCTTGGTCTGGCACCTGAAGCGTAAGACTGATCATTTTGCATTCATGTAACACGCCTCAATTATTTAATTATATTTTTGCATAGCAGAACACTGCGCTCATAGAAAAATCTCATTGATTGGCATCATTATTTACACAGACAAAATTATTAACACTGTACCATGCTTCAAACATTCGTAGTCGTAATAAAAAACATTATTTACATACACTAGAGTTAAGGCCACTTTTCACATGCGTATTATTTTAATATTTTACAATCTATAACAATTTTAATTGATCTTAAAACCCAACGTTTAAAGTATCAATTATATACAAAAATTCATAATTTTAACAACTTTAAATTAAACATAGATTTTAATTTACGTTGTGAAACTAACAAAAATAAATAATAAACTAATGAATTGAGCAATCATAATCCATATTGTACAGATAAATTGTAAAAAACAAATACTTATTTTTATTCTTTCATTGAATTAAAATTTATTTTATATCGGTTTGAGATGTGGATATCTTTTGTTTAGACAACAAGCTGAGTTCAACACAATAAAAACTAATTCTACTAAATACAGTGGAACCTTCACATTTTTATTATTATTATTACTATGAATATTACTATTATATTATTATTATACACTATAGTCCTTAAAATGTAACATGATTAGAATGACAGCTGTCAGAAAAAGTGACAACCTAACTTTGTAGTAACGTCAAAGAGTAATTTATATTGACACACGAAAAATCATTTGTATCTGGCGTTAATTAATTTATTTAATACAATGCTTGAAATATAAATCAACATTAATATATAAAATCAGCGTTAAAACTAAAAGAAAACTAAAATAAACCTAATTATTAACGACGTTCTTACAAGGTTACATCATTTTGCAAATTGATCGAATAAAAAAATAATTCATTTGATGTTGTTCATGAAAAAAGTAAAAAATGTCTCATTTTTGGTGAATAATTGTGTTAAACGCACTATAATAGGCTTGTTTTTGCGTTTTTTATATCAATTTTCGGAAACAGAGTTTCATGATTGCATGAAATAACTGATAAAATCGATTTGATTAGTGATCAGTAATTTCCCATCACTAATGAAATTAGTTTGACAGCTGTCATTCTAATCAACCTATATTTTAAGGACTATAGCAGCTATTAAGCTGATGAGTGTATATCAGGTGTACATGGTTATTAAACATTATACATTGCTGTGTGCATCTAGTTACTTTAAAATCTCTTTATATGTAATAAATACTGGGTTAATATTTTCAATATCTCTCTGTTACACCTTTATTTGCGTAAAAATTAATATATTAGATAATAAATGGCCACAGAACAAGCATTTCACCAGAAATTGAGATAAATCAATACAATACCAATGTGCCACATTGTCACGGCGATGAAGTAAAAGAGTACCGAATATACGATTATCTTAAACACTCTTTACGTCTCACTCTTGATGCTATAGATATATTCGTGAGCGAGAGGGACAATTTCCCGCATCATACAGGCCAGTACCCAAGTAGCTACTGCTACGCCAGTTGCTCTCCGAGCTTCGTTGGGGGTGGTCCATTCGCTCTTGTTGTGAGTGTAGGAATTAGGTTGCTGAGGGTTAGAGATTGACAGAAGACACGAGGTTGCTGTTTGATGCATACTGTAGATTTTAGGTAGTGTGGTCAGCCAGACTTTAAAAAATCACCGAATTCCTTTAACACTTAAATGAATTATTTTTAAAGTTATTATAACAAAGGAATTAAGTGATTCTTTACAATCGAGTGCCCAAATATAATTATAAAAAAATATATTTAATACATAATGACACAGCAAACATCAGAGTTTTACTGGGGCTGGCTGTTAAATTCTGCAAAATGCACATTAAAACTGATGCAATACATAATTAAATTCTAAAAACATTCTTACTGTTGTGTAGATTTGATGATTCACTCTTTCCACAAAAGTACTATCTTTTTTTCACTTTTCTATGCCTGGCTGCTTTCTGCTGTTATTTCTTATGGAAAAAGAAACCAAACTGTCATTTCATTTTGACTAACTTAACGAGTTAATTAAGCAACGTCTCGGTTTATGAAATATTAGTTTAAAACGGTATTAATCATATAATTTGCAATTGTGTTGAGAGGTGATAAGCATACCATACTCCAGCTTGTCGCGAAAGGGAAAATCGAGGGACATAGAGGGGTCGGAAGAAAAGAGCTTTTCTGGCTTCGAAACATCCGAGAATGGACCAGGATTAGAACTGTGAAGGAGCTGTTTCACACTGCTCAGGACAGGGAAGCTTTCTCCCGAGTTGTCGTCAACGTCGGAGGGACACGACATGACCCGTAAAGAAGAAGAAGAATCATTTCTTTTAAATACATATTTGTAATAGCGACTTATTAAGTTTTTATCCCTTAAAAAATAATATGGCATTTTGTGTTATAAAGAGTGTGTATTCAAAATTGAATAAAAAAATAACTGGTGTTTTAGGAGACAGAGTGATTTTTATAACAGAAGTAGTTATTGAATCACGGACAGTGTATACTTGTAATGCTGTATTAAATGCTGGTATCGTAGGAAATGAGAGAAATGAACGAGCAAGAGCCGCAACTTGTAAAAGAACGGCACCTTTCTTCTCGGAATTTCCCCTTAGCTTTGCTAAACGCTGTATAAAACAAAATACGCAGCAGCGTTGGGAGGATCATTACCGCGCTTCTTCTACAGGTAAAATCACTAAACCGGACACGGAACTATGAGAAGTTACCTATTTAGGTTTAAATTAAGGAATGATGACTATTGTCCATGCAATGATATTTCTTAACAGAGTATCGAACATCTGTTATTTCAGTGCCCATTTTTCAGTTTACAATGCCATTATCTTGAAGCAGAATGCAGGAAAGATGGAATATCCTTAACAGATATCCACACTGTCGTTAAAAGTAGTTATCACGCGCCATTGTTCTTGGACTTAGCAACAATGGTGATTGGACTCATAAAGGTAATAAACCAAAATCAGTGATCGAACATCCCATTTCCAAGACAAACAAAAACGATTTTTTCCGAGTACCTTAGCCTTGTACGTGACACGTAAGGCTGCTAAATACAGGGGTCCAAATATAGATAAATAAACATTAAAAAATTGCTGTATTAAATAGACTCCAGAAACTCAGCAATAGTTATTCCCACGTATCGGATATATTTAGTGTAGGATATTGTTCGTATGGATCAAACCTATTAAACTTTTTCAAAGATTTTGAATGGTAATTTAACCTTTGGTATAATTGTTTTATGAAACAGTACTTTATGATTTTTTTGTTGTATTAATCGTTTGAAATATTTTATTACTTAAACTGAAATTGTTTTAAACTTCTACTGAACGTGTTATATGATTTGTAGGTTTAATTTTTCTTTCTAAATCTTGAGTATAAAGTAATATGTGTTTTTTGAAAAATTAATATTTATATTATAAGTTTTGTAAAAGGCAATTTTGCCGTGTATGTTAATAAAATAAAATAAATAAATAAGATTTACTTCAAACCATCAACTACAGTCCAATCGCAAGTAAAATATACAAAAAAATAAGAAATTTATTGTCCATATGAGTGGATTCTATGAGAAAAAAGTATTCACAAACGTGTTCAATTGAAATAATCAAAAGAAACTAGTTTATTGACGAAAAAAAATCATCACCATTTTAGCTCTAAGCTAATTCATTAATTAAATACAGAATGTAATCGTCTGAATTAAGAATTCACATTTAGTAAATCCAACAAAATATTTTGTACAGAATATTTGTATAACTATAATATTTTTTTAAAATGTTAATTCTCAACGAGAATCTAAAATTAATATAAAAAATAAATGAGTATATATAAAATTAAAACTGCCGCCAAAGGTTTTTAAACAAAAAAAAATAAATTATTTTAATGTTTAAATTTTGGGGGCTTTTTCAACGAGTCATAAATAACTCGGCGTTATAAAATAGGAATTAAGTTGTGGTAGAGCGGGGTTTGAGCCTCCGACCTCCGATCCTCGAGTCCATGACGCTATCACAACCCGGTTCAAAGTTCGGTTAATAGCCTAAAACAAATATCGACATTTTTATTATGTATCCAAATCTGAGTAGATAATGCGGAATTTAACCTGCGGGGGAGTCGTTTAAGTCTGACAGAGATCTTCGCAATATCCTATTTTAAAATTCATGCATAAACCTTTGGCGGTAATTTTAAAGTTAATAATATTAAAAATATTATTATGTCATCGAACACCGTCTTGATTAGAGTGTATGTCTTGATTGTGCGAAGAATTCAGTCCAATGTCGGCATGTAGTGTGGGCTACGCATTTCCGAGCAATTCACTGGAAAAAAAAAACAAAATAATAATATTGTTTATACTTTATCAATTTATTAACATTTAATTGTCGGCCCTGTGGTGTACTGGTCAGCGTGTTTGCCTATCATGCAGGAGATCTCTGGTTCAATTCCCGAAATTGTTGATATGAAATGCTCGTATTTATTTAAAATGGTGATTTCACACTAGAATATTTCATAGTCCCCTGGACTGGCACCTAAAGCGTAAGACTGATCATGTTACTTTCATGTAACAAAAATTATTAAGATGCGCTGCGATTGATGCACCAATGCAGTGCCCTATGCACCATTAAGTGTGGAAAGGGAATGATGAATTTATTTACAAGAAAATACATTTTCTGACCACATGATAATATCTGTCTGTATCCAAGCAGATGAAGAATACAAATGGATGCCCAATTTCAAAAAATGCCTAAGTCCAATTTTATCGGTTTTGAGTTGGCAACACTGCCGTGTAGAGCATTTTGTGAACTATACATTTATCTAATTAGTTTTTCAAAAAAGAATACCCATATTGAATTTTATACTTGAAAAATGATTTTAAGAATATTATTTCAATTTCAAAAAAACCTCAAGTCCTAAAAATCTCTTAGTCCGAGAGTTTATTCCCTGAGAAAAAATCCCTTAGTTCTTTAAATACTTTTGAAAAATCCTGACCTTAGGCTTAAGTCCACTTTTTTACAAGAAATAATTTTGTAACTAAACATGTAACAATTTTGTATTTTTTTTACCTTAAAATAAAGAAAAAGAAAAACTTTACAAGACGTATTTCCAATTTTCCGAAATTCTGTCATTAAACATTTCCGGAACAAAGTAAACACTTAAACATGTAAATAAAACTCAGAACTATAAAAATGAACTTAAGCATTTTTTGAAATTGAGCATCCAAATGTAATATATTCGGGAGCAGAAATGGAATGTAGTATATTTGGGAACAGATATGGAAAGAAGCATATTTGGGAACAGACATGGAAAGTAGTATATTTGGGAACAGACGTAGAAAGTAGTATATTTGGGAACAGACATGGAAAGTAGTATATTTGGAAACAGACATGGAAAGAAGTATATTCTGGAGCAGACGTGGAATGTATATTCGGGAGCAGACATTAAATGTACATTCGGGAATAGACACGGAATGTATATTTGGAAACAGACATGGGATGACAAATACATTATAACAAAATCATATATTATATCGATTGTCCAGTTGATTAGTCGGACAAGCCAGAGAAAATAAAATCAAAGTTAAGTATGCGGATTGATTTAAAATGTTCCTCTCTATCTGAGGCACTCAGATGACAAATACAGGTCTTCCAATGAACAAAATGACTCTCCTACAGTTTGTATTGAATGCTGCAGTGAGATTTATTTTCAGAATCTCTAAGTTCAGTCATATCACTCCACTACTTCGGGAATAACACTGGCTACGTTTTCCACAGAGCGTCGAATACAAACTCTGTTGGATTATGTATAAATCACTGCTCAGGAATATCTAAGGGAACTATGCATTCCAGATGAACTAGCTGACAGGCGTCTCACGCTTAGATCAGCTACGTCTACAGCGAGAGGAAAAGTATATCATACTTCCTACGCAAACAGCGCACTAAATTTAGTGAATGCGCATTTGCGGTCGCAGGTTCTATGGCATGAAATGCTCTCCCAGCAGAGGTGCGAGGCTGTAAGAGTGAAGTGATGTTTCGGAAAAAACTTAAAACCCACTTGTTCTCAAAATCAATTAAATAAATTCAAAGCATGTGACAACAAAAAAAATTGTTTTAATTAAATTACGAATTTAAAAGCTTCAATTAAAATTATTTATCTATGGAATCACTATGTAAAGCGCCCTTGAGGATATTACGAAAATGGCACTATATAAGTTATCCATAATAATAATAATATTTGCGTGTAATTATAAGTTAGTTAAATTCCTGACGATGAGGTAGTAACCTCGAAACCGGTCGAAGTGTAATTAAAAAAATTAAGTGGTTTATACAAATTTATAAACAAATAAGTGTCACAAAAGATAAATTACTCTGAGCAAAAGTCGTACGCGTCTTTGTTATTAAATAATTCAAATTACAGGAAAAACTCCTACGAAAATTCTGCTGGGATCTCCTCTTGTAACCAAATGATCAGAAGTGTATCAATGACTGTTTTAAAAATAATTGTCTAATGTATATTCGGGAGTAGACATAGAATTAGTGACGTGCGTCCCATATAGGCACAAAAGCAGTGCCTACCCTACTAGAATTTTATTAAAACAATAACAAAAAATAATTTAACATATACGGTAACTATTTGTAAAATTTGAAAAATGCGCCAAATGTTATTCGGTCAAGTAGTGTTGTGTTCCGATCGTGGTGCCGCAAAGGGCCAATGTCGGCAGAGGCACGAACTGCCAATGCCTATTTTCTTCATATGAACAAATCTGTATACTCCTACAAAACGTTTTTGTGTGGGTTTTTTTTCAGTTGTAATTACGCGTGTATGGGTAAGTTTGAAGGCACTGCTTTACAAGGGCTTGGGTTTTAGAAAGACAAAACTAACACGTTACTGACATCTAGCGTTTTTTTCGAATAATATTTAAGTCAAAGATCAAAAAATGTCAAACAAATAACCTCAAATTGATTTGTTTTATACACTAGTCCGCATTTATTTTGACAATAAAAATCGAAATGTAGTTTTGTGTTTTGTGAAACTCGTGATATTGACCAAAATGTGTGTTTAATCGTTTTAAGGACAAGTTACACGTATATTCAGTGATTAATATTATGTAAGTAATTATTTTAATCAAGAAACGGTTGAAGAAATTTTGCATGTCAATAAAAACGATTTTCGTTTAGACAATTTAGAACGATTAGGGATTAGTAAAGCCATTAATCAAATCTTTAAATAATAAATAATCAATTAAATTTAACTTCTAGTCCTCTTTTTAAAATATTCCCGATATGATTCATTTTATCTTCTTTCTCTCTCTTTCTTTCATTTTTTGTCTCTATCATACAATATTTTATAATATAAATACCAACGCGAGTAATTTAAAGTTAACAATGTTTGATCATGTCCAAATGCTTGCAGACTGGCTGGATTTCCTCCCTAGGGAGTTGTTCATATTTAAATTTATTTCAACAGAGAGGGAAAAATTTTTGAGAAGGGAATATGGAAGTCTAGGCATTTACAGGGCTTATGACCTGTCATTGGCTGGTTTAAGTGGCCACTTTACACACTGTGTAACATTCACCATTCTGCCCAAGTTTGAACATCCACATTTCCTCAACTCTTCCATCTGTTGACTTTTGTGAAGTAAAAGAGCTGAAACCTTTATCACGTGGGTGAGATTCATCCGGCTGAACCAAATCACCTACTAGGCAACGCCTGAAAACAATTTTTCAATTTTTATACTTCTTCTTTTACCAGGTAGTAATTCAACAATGTTTGATTATGTCCAAATGCTTGCAGACTGGCTAGATTTCCTCCCTAGGGAGTTGTTCATATTTAAATTTATTTCAACAGAGAGGGAAAAATTTTCGAGATAAAGGTTTCAGCTCTTTTACTTCACAAAAGTCAACAGATGGAAGAGTTGAGGAAATGTGGATGTTCAAACTTGGGCAGAATGGTGAATGTTACACAGTGTGTAAAGTGGCCACTTAAACCAGCCAATGACAGGTCATAAGCCCTGTAAATGCCTAGACTTCCATATTCCCTTCTCAAAAATTTTTCCCTCTCTGTTGAAATAAATTTAAATTTAAAGTTAGTTTAATTACTGACAATGAGGTAGTAACCTCGAAACCGGTCGAATTATAACTCTGAATTAAAGTGGTTTATATAAATTTATAAACATATAAGTAGAAAATAATATATTTTATAAATCATATAAAAAAATAAGTAATATATTTTATAGATTTAGCATTTATTTGGATTTTTAATGTGGCCTAAGTAATATCAACAATAACTACAAGTCAACAACATGGTGATTCAAACTAACGTGACGAGTGAAGGAAACTGTTTGGTAAGATTGATAACTTATATTCTATAAAACGTACTTTTTTTTTCTACTGCCTACCCTAGTTAAAAACTCTGTGCACGCGACTGCATAGAATGTAACTAACTAACCATCACGCCATTTCCCCAGAGGGGTAGGCAGAGAGGATAGAACGCCACACCACTCTGTCCTGGCACACTTCCTTTGCTTCCTTCACATTCATACATCTTCTCATGCACGCACGTCGATTATTCCGACTTTTCACATGACCACTTTCAAGAATTTGTTGTACTTGATCATGCCATGTCTTTCTCGGCCTTCCTCGACTTCTACAACCAGACACATTCGCATCATAAATCTTTTTAGCCGTTCTTTCATCATTCATTCGCTCCACATGACCGAACCATCGCAAAAGACCTTTCTTAATTTTGTCGATAATGCTTAACTCAGCCTTGCATTCTGCTCTAATTTCGACATTAGGGCACCTATCATACATTGTTTTTCCGCACATTCGCCTGAGGGATCGCATTTCAACAGCATTCAGTCTACTTTCGTCCCTTTTCTTCCAACTCCATGCTTCGCTTCCATACATTAGGGTAATGCATAGAATGTACATAATATAATGTATAAAATACTTACTTAGATAATTCTCTGGTAGATAATCCTCCGACCATACCAGATCTGGAACGACTCCGACTCAACTGAGCCCGTCTCTCCGCTGAAAGAATAAAAAAATACAAGTTAAAAGACGCATACGAGACACAGAAGGAAAATTTCAATGGGACTATCTTATAATCGGGTTTTAAAATAACTGGGTGTAGCTCAATCGCAATGGGCCCTATCATCGGTAATAATCGAGGCGAAAAAAGTTTCTCACCACGATTGTTTATCGTTTTAGCGATTCCAATGGAACATCGACATAAATTTATAGATCGATAATTTTTATATTTTTTAATCATGCCACACTACAACTTCGTGCGTGGCAACACCTAATATTAAATTTCATGGTAAAATAAATATAAAACAACTTTCTTTTGAACCATTTATTTTTGTTACAATATTTGAGTTTGTCAAAATGTTCGTAGACAAAAGACTGGATTTCACCCGGCGATTTCGGGCGTTGCCTAGTATGTGAAATAATTCAGTCAGATGAATTTCTTCACAACAATAAAGGTTTTAGTTCTTTAACTTCACTAAAATCAACAAATGGAAGAATTGAAGAAATTTGGATGTTCAAACAAAGGCAAAATGGTGAATGTTACACAGTGTGTAAAGTGGCCACTTAAACCAGCCAACGACAGGTCATAAGCCCTGTAAATGCCTAGACTTACATATTCCCTTATTTAAGGTATTTTCCATCCCTGTTGTAATTTGTTAACATTTATTTTTATTTTCCTACTGACCGGTTTCAAAGCTACACAAGCTTCTTTATCAAGGTATACATAACTATAGTCCTTAAAATATAGCTTGATTAAAATCACAGCCGCCAAACTAATGACACTAGTGATGGTAAATTACTGATCACTGATCATGTACCGATCAAATCGATTTTACCAGTTTTTTCGTGCAAACATGAAACTCTGTTTTCGAAAATTGATATAAAAGCGCAAAAACAAGCCTATTATAGGGTGTTTAAGACAATTATTTACTAAAAAATAAGACATTAAATATTTTTTTTCATGAACAACAAATGATTTTTTTTTTATTCGATCAATTTACATTGATCAATTTGTCCCATCTCCAACATTATTGCAAAATGACGTAACCTTGTAAGAATGTCGTGAATAATTACGTTTGATTTAGATTTAAAGCTGATTTTGTATAATTATGTTGATTTATATGTCAAGCATTGTATTAAAAAATAAATTAACATGCTGGTTACGAATGATTTTTCGCGTGTCAATATAAATCCCTCCTTAGACATTACTACAAAGTAACTATCATTCTAATCATGCTATATTTTAAGGATTATAAAATAGATTTAGGCTGCTTTTTGAGCTGCTCTTTTCAAATTACAATAAAAATATAATATTTTGAGTTTGTCCAAAATCAGAGATGAAGAACTTACGAGAGACAGAGGATTTCGAAGTCTAGGCATTAACAGGGCTTACGACCTGTCATTAGCTCATAAATCAACAGTTGGAAGAATTGAATAAATACGGATGTTCAAACACACAAATAGGGATGAGTAAATGTTACGTGGCATGCAAAGTGACCACTTAAACCAGCCAATGACAGGTCATAAGCCCTGTGAATCCAGCCTTTAATGTCTTATTTTTTAGTAAATGATTGTCTTAAACAAACTATAATAGGCTTATTTTTGCGTTTTTATATCAATTTTCGGAAAACAGAGATTCATGTTTGCATGGAAAACTGGTAAAATCTATTTGATCGGTACATGATCAGTGATCAGTAATTTCCCATCACTGTCTTGATGTATGGCTGCGAGACATGGTGCCTATCCGAAAGAGATAAACGGAGACTAGAGGCTTTTGAGATGTGGTCCTATAGAAGACTACTAGGAATTTCCTGGAGAGACCACATTACAAATGAGGAGGTTCTCAAAAGAATCGAAGGTGGAAGGCGCCTGCTCAGGACCTTGTCCGAAAGGCGAGCGAGATGGATCGGCCATGTGATACGTCAAGAAGGCCTCCTGCATGTCATATTAGAGGGGATGACCGAGGGGACAAATTCTAGGGGACGCCCACGCCGAGAGTACCTGGAGGACCTATTAGAGGACGTGCGCTGCTCATCATATGCTGACTTTAAAAGAGCCGCACAAGACAGGGAGGAATGGAGGAGAAGAATGAATGTAATTGCTGCCAGCCAATCCCAGGATTGAGACCAGAGAAGAAGAAGAAGTGACATTAATTTGGCAGCTGTCATTTTAATCAAGCTATATTTTATGTCCGTTCATTATTGCAAGAATTTTCAAATAAACAAACCGGCCACGTGATATTCGATGGAGAATAGCCTATTTCTTACATGTCATCTTAATCTAAACGGCACGGTAAAATTATAGTGCATTGACATTTATTAGATTCGTTAGTACCTATTTAAATTTGATAATATGGGTCTACTTGGATAGATATTTGAATTTCAAAACACATTCTCAATATGTAACAAAAATTTTTTTTTTTAAAAATCATTTATGGGAAGATTACGAAATGTAATAGATATAAAAAGTAGTATTCTTATTTACAAAACAATAATATGTCCACACATAAATTACTGTTCTTTTATTATTTTTTTATGTAATGAAGGAGAAATTAAAAATATACAAATTCTTCGAAATAAGGCGATGAGGATTATACTCAAAAGAAATATCTATTCTTATGTAGAAATAATGCACAAAGAAATTGGTTCGCTCACAGTAAAGCAGCAAATTAAATATAATGTAGCAATTTTTGTACATAAAATAATTAGGGGATGAATAAAATAAAAACAATAATAAAATTTAACCAACAATGTCATACATATGAAACAAGGGGTAAAAAAAGATAAGATTACCAATGAGAGGAAAAACAGAATCTCAAAACTCATTGTACAAGGGATTGAAGCTGTACAATGAGTTACCTGAACAAATAAAGGAAATAGAAAAAATCTAAATATTTCAAATTTATTTGAAAAAATTAGTTATTGAGAAATTTTGATAAAAAAATTTAAATATTATAACTTAATAAAGCATAAATAAACATCAATATGTTTCGTTTTTTTTATAAAACTGCATAGTTAATGATTTAAATAATAATATCAATAAAAATTCCTCAAATAATATATTATTTAAAAAATATATATATACATTTACTAGCGTTTTTATTTACCCCAAATATTTCAATTTTGGCGACCAGTTTTAATGAAATCAAGTCAAGGTAAAGTGAGGTTATAAATAACATAAATTTTATACACTAAATAACATTGTGAGCATAAATAAAATTTTAATGTGATGTATGAGCATACCATGGGGTGGAAATTCCACTATGATGTGCAATACGGGATTCGTATCATCCATTTTCTCTAGGGTTTGCAAGAAAACAGAAATTTTCATACATTCATCAAAAGGAATATTAAAGTGAAATAACTAAAAAGAAAAACATGTGCCAGAATCTATTAGGTGAATTTTCTAATATTTTTTGCTAAATTCGATCTTTATTTGTGAAAAAACTGTTGATTATTTCACTTTCAAAATATTCATTGTCGTCATAAGCTCGACAGCCCTGGGCGGGCCTTGGCTGAACCCAGGAGTCTCCTCCACTCTTGCCGGTCTGCTGCCCTTGTGGCACAGAGAGAGTTGGCGTTTTACGGGGTTTTCGTCGTCCATTCTATTTATATGGCCCAGCCCACCTCGGGCGTCCCACCTTGATGGGGTTGATCACATCGGGCGCTCGGTAGATATCGTATGGCTCTCTATTGTGCCGACGACGCCAATGGTTGTTTTCTCTCACAGGGCCATAGATAACTAACGTAGGCAACTGAAATGGCTCAAAATTAGACACAGCGGAGAGACTATCACTCCCTCTCACTTCTTTTTAATATACTTCATAGTCTTAACGCTCCTATATACCTACGTGAAAAATTTCAACGCTTATCAGTCCATGGTTTACCTCTTCGTTCTAATTCTCAAGGCACTCTCTTAATACCCATCCACAATTCCTCTTTCTTCTCTAACTCATATGGTGTCCATGTGGCTCGACTGTGGAATCATCTCCCATCCACCATCAAAGATGTTACTACATTATCTGTTTAAATCACGTCTGAAGAAACATCTCCTTTCTCTTCCTTAATCTCTTCTCCTTTTTCTTCCTTAATCTCTCCTCCTTTCCTCTTTCTTCTTTTTTCCTTTCTTCCCATTGAGTAATAGTTTCGATTTAAGGTAATTTATAAACAAATACGTTCATTTCTATTTTTATATATCTTTAGCTTTTTAATCTTTATTTTCTATTGAATATGTTTTGTAACTTTAATTATAAAAATAAAACTATTATTTTATTGGTCGGTTGAAAGAAATTGTCATTTGGCAATAAGCCCGCCAATGTACAAATAACATTATGTACAAAAAGTTAAATAAATGAAAAAAATAACTTTGAGGATTATTCTTTCGAAAGCTGCAATGGTTCCCTCGATACTCTTTGTCATAACCCAAGTTTCAAAGGCATATGTCAGGATTGGTTTAATTGAATAATTTTAGTATTTTTTCATACTAGTTTGGACCTGATTGTTTTTGAAGCGCATAGTAGCAACGGTTGACAGCAAAATTAGAGGTTGCCAATTTTTGGTATGTCCCAATCAGATTCTTTCATTAAACTCCTTATTCGAGAATGCAAAAAATAATATCGCAGCGATGTGATAAGAGTTTTCAAGAAATATAAATAGAATTTACTTTCTGGATACAACTCGTAGTATGAGTTTGGAAACAATTTTTTTTGACTAAATTAGTGCAAAATGATGTTTTCCAAAATGAATGAATTGGTCAGGCTACAAATGAAATGATTGTGAACTTGAGTTTTGTATATGGAGTCATTGAAAAGGTGTGAAATTGATAAGAATTAACAAACCTCCTGCTACTCTGGGCCCCTTTTTCCTCTGCCTCTCTCTACTGAATGCAGACCCGCTGGTAAGTGCCTCCATCAAACTGTAAATGAAGAATTATTGGATTAACAAATTTCCAATGCATATCGTTATGATATGGAAATTTCAAATACCTGGGAATTTCAAAAAGGTCATGGAAAATGGCAGCTTTCAAAAAGAACCTCAGAAACTATGTTTAAGAGGCAAATACTCTTGCTATCAGAGTATAATACCGAACCATTACTCAAGGGTTCCTGGTTTGATATTTCATCCCAATATAACGCCATCAATATTTTGTTATTTGTGGTAAAATAAATTACAGTAAAACATCATTTTTATGTTTTACCGCTTTTTGCACCAAAATGTTGAGGACACATTTTCCTTCATACATTCTCATACAAATGTTCCCCTAATTAACGTTTTTTACATTTTCATCACCCCGGTTTTACGTTTAAAATTTTTCGGAACTCATTAGATGTGTCAAAAAAGACAAAATTGCGTTGTAATGATGGTGCCGCGGTCCGCGCGCCACCGCGTATGCTACGCGAATGTAGAATAAAAACAGGTAAACAGCTAATAAAGGATAAATTATTGTCTTAACCTAAATTCAAATTCATTTTTGTTTAAGTGCCTTCCTTTAAGATTAGTTTTAGTTTTCATTTAAACAAAAACTTCACATTGACTTATACAAATCATGATACGCAGTTGACAAACGTTTAGAAACAACACAGTTTTAATATAAAAAAATTGCAATGTTTAAAATGTAACAATAGAAATATAAAAAAGATGGTTTAAAAAGTTGTCATAAAAGTGTGAAACAATTTCGCAGCGATCTATATGACAGCTGTTTTTAGTGATGCCATAAAAAAAAAATTAATACCGTATAAATAAATTTCCCAACATTTAGAGGAAAAAATATTATACTTAAAATTTTATATCCAAATTTAAAAAAATATTTTCATGCTATTTTTAAATCAAATAAAAAAACAGATCACATAATATTGTTTGAAAAAATACAAAATGCTTTCAGGGAAATCATTGAAAATATTATCAATCCCCAAGTATCACCGATTTTATAACTTTTCTGGAAGTATATGTACACTAAAGTGTGGCAAATTAATTTTATTTTTATGCAATTCCTATTTTTTCCATACATTTTTCATTCCCTCATTTTTTTGTTGCTCCCTTGAAAAACGTAAAACGGGGGTTTTACTGTAATTTGAATTTGCAGATAGATGATTTTCGAAACATTATTCAAACATTGCTTGATTGCCACACTGCAAATGCGAGAATATGCATATCTATAAACATTATTTTTATTATTATTTGATTATTTCGATAATCCCACAAAAAATCAAGGCAAAGGTGCAGAGGCATGGCTTGCCAAATGTCGCAAGACAAACGGACCGGCTCGCTATCACTACCGACCTGTCCATGACGCCCTCCTGCTGGGTGTCCATGTTGACGAGCTGCTTGTGGCGGTGCGCGCGCTCCCCGCGCTCGCGCTCCGCGGCGGCGCGCGCCTCCCGCGCCCTGCGCGCGCGCTCCTCCGTCTCTCGCACCAGCACGTTCTCCTGGTGGGCGGCCTGCGAACAGAGAGGGATATGACGTACCGTCATACATGTGTAACAATAACACAACAGTTGAAAGAATGAAGAATTTATCAGGACTTATTATTAAGTTATTAGTCTTGTATCATCTGTAAGTACTAAAGTCCTTTCAGGGCCCTGCAGATTAAACAAACACGTTGTTAGAATGAACCTTTCCGAAACTTCTAGATGTAGGTTCTGCAGTGCAGATGACCATTGGTTAAACCTGAGGATATTAAAGAGCTCGCCCCCTACCTAATAGCTCGATACTTTACGGATCTGGGCTGGGAGGGGGAGATTTAGCAAAATGTAAACTCTCGCCATCCACACAGTAGCCAGGCTCTTTATAGACTCGGGCTTGGAGGGCGAGAACTATTCACGGGAACCCGTCTTACTTGCCCTACTTTCGCCGCGCGCATGCGCGGCGAAAGTAGGGCAAAGTGGGGTTTTTTTTGGACACAGTCCGATGTATTCAAATATGATTCTACGCTCCTTCTAGACTATTCTTAATTCTGTGCTTGCGGATTAAAAAAAATCTGATTTAATAGTCACCGAATGCTACTGCTAAGGAGGCACCTTTCATATTGAAATTTTTTTTTTGTCTGAAAGACTTTTTTACAAAGTGTTACTGGGTAAATTTACTGGAGAATCCGCAAATCCTTAGATAGAACTTCTAAATGCCTGTTCTTATAAAAATTGTACCGTAGACTCGGCGCAAGGAAAACAACTCACGTGGAACGAGTCCTTGAAGATCTTGATGTCCCCGAAGAAGTCCTCCAGCGTGTATTTGGCCTGGTCAAAGGCGTAGAACTCGGCCAGGTCGGCGTACAATTGTTCCATCTTACGAAGCATGGACCCGAGGACATCACACTGCGCTCGAGACTCCTCGGCAAATGGCTGTTCAATACTCAGTCAAGGGAATATACGGTTAAAACATTTTTTTTGCATTTTTCAAAGGACCAAAAAATTTGTAAAACTGGGGAAAACGTCGCAAAAAAGGTAACATTTAATACAAAGCGAAAATATACAACAGAACCTTTTTTTATACGGGGGACACGTTAGAAAAAAATACTTCTACTTTTACATTTACTTCTTGAAAAATATATATTTTATTGGTTAGATTTTATATTTTTTTATATAAAAGGATACACCCATAACCGTGAAGAAGCAATCTTCAGCGTCTTGCGGAGTCTTGGAGTTCTGAAGATCGGTTTCCAGACCTTTGATATCGGAATCCATCTTCTTGAGGGATTTCTGTAGACTGTCCATGGAAACTCGAGAAGCCCTGAAGGAAAGAAAATAGATAAGAAAAATGTTGTTCTATTTGTGGTGATATACTTTTGTGTCTGTGTCAACTAATTGCTCGTCCCATCTCAACACAGGACTTTTAGCCCCATGGGTTGAGACTTGTGTCTCAAATAATGTGTAATTAACTACCTATAAGTAAACAAATAAATAAAAAAAATACAAAACAGCAATTTCTTAGGAAAGCGCCTATTATCATGTTTTTATCTATGAGTGTTGTGTTCGGGGTGACTTACTTGTCAACATGTGGTATTTCCTCGTTGAAGTTGAGAGCCTCGGGGAACTTGTGCTCGATAGTCTCCACCAAGTAATGCAGAAGGGTATGTTTGTTCTCCATGTCCTTAGTCGATGTTAACTGTACAAACAAAACACACTATCAGACCAGACTATTTGGTTATAGAAAAAGCTTTTGACAAAGTAGAATGGAAAACGCTTTGTGAGATGTTGAAAAAACTAGGGGTGAACTACAGAGACAGGAGAATTATATCTGCGCCAAATAAAAATTAAGCTGCTATAATTGCCTATGGAAATGACAAAAAAGAAGCCAAAATAAAACAGGGATGCTCGCTGTTTCCAGTATTATTTAATGGATATTCTTCTTCTTCCAAGTCGGTCCCTCAATGCTGAGGACCGTGATCACCATGAACATTTCTGATTAGTCTGTTCCGCTCCAGTCTGTCGTCAGCCCGACGAACTGACTCACCAAATTTAGCCCCGTAGCCACCTTTATTTGGTCAGTCCATCTATATGGGATTCTACCCCGGCTTCTCCTACCTTCAACTCGGCCAGACATTATTGCCTTTTCTAGATCTGGCTCACATCGAGCAATATGTCCACAGAAAGACATTATCCTTCTCAAACACACCACTGATAGACGAGTTGTAATATGGAGCTCTTCCAGTATCGATGCGTTCGTCATTCCGGCTGTCCACGGCACACGCAGCAGCCTTCTCCGACACCACATCTCGAATGCATCGATCCTATTCCTCTCGTAGGCACGCATTGTCCACGTTTCAGCCACACATAGGAAAACGGAGAATACCAGGGCGTCCATCAACCACTTTTTTGTGTTTATTGATATACCACGATCTCGCCAAATCTTCTCTAAACGGTTCATTGCTTCTTTGGCCGTTTGAATCCTGCGACCAATCTCAGGTCTGCAACTGCTGATGTTGGAGATAAGCGAGCCGAGGTACACAAAGTTATCTATCAGTTCAAGGTCTTGCATCTGTCTTGTCCTTAGGAGACTGCCAGCTCTGTCTACAATCATTAGCTTTGTCTTACTTTTATTTATTTTCAGACCCAGAGCCTCACTCTCCAAATCTTAATGTTAAATTATATTAATGGATATACACAGAGCGCAATGAGGAAGTTCGGTGTCTTTTTTTTATTTGTTAATGGACTATTAAACAAAAAAAGTTGTTTTTTTTACAAATTGTATTATCAGCATTACGATTTTTTTAAAGTTTTGTATTTCTGAAATAACTCCGCGTGTGACGTCAGAGGTTGTTCACTGTTAGTTCTTCTCATTGGTCCGTTTACGGTAAGCTTACCGGATATCCTTCACAGCTGTCATATATTGGTTGGTTCATATGAACCAGTGACGTCAATCAAAGTAGTGCGTTTTTATTAAAATAGTTTTTATTATTTTTTCGTACATTTTCAAGAAACTTTGTCATACCATTTAATGCTCTAATTTTTACCACAGGCAAGAAAACATTTTTTTTAATCTAATTTTCCCGTAGGGCTGAAGTTCCCCATTGATGAAATCAGGGAAAAAATGAGTCATAGAGAGGATGTTAAAACACACGGAAAAAAGATAGACATGATAAGGTTTGCCAATGATGTCACCCTGATTGCTAAATGTGAAGAAGAACTCACTGAAGCTCTGACATCCATGGAACATATATTGAATAATAAATGTAATATGAAAATAAACATGAGCAAAACCAAAGTAAAGACTGTGGCCTGTAATGAGCAGTGAATCAATGCACTAATGTCAGGAGCAACTCTGAAAAACGCGAAAGAGTTTGTGTACCTCGGAAGCAGGATCACCTGGGATGGGAGAACAAAAACAGAAGCCGACTGTCGCATGCACCAAGCGAGGCTTGAATCATTAAATTACCTTAGTCAGGAAGCTGATTTCGAAGCCGAAGGCTCCGGCGTTGTTGGAACCAGTGTTCATGTAGTTTCCAAGCAACAGAACTAGCTCCAGAATCTTCGCAAACTTCCCACTCGCCTTAATTTCTTCACAAGCCGCCGTACCAGACACTATATCCTAAACGTAGACAAACAAAACACGCATTTAAATACAATACAATTTTACAATATGACAAAATCTGGACTGTTTTTTATTAGATCAAGAAAACCAAATAAAGACAGTCTACCTCGTGGCATATTACCATCTAAATTTGTTGCAACAGAGGGAAAACATTTTTAAGAAGGAAATATGGAAGTCTCGGCATTTACAGGGCTTATGATCTGTCATTGGCTGGTTTAAGTGGCCACTTTACACACTGTGTAACATTCACCATTCTGCCCATGTTTAAACATCCACATTTCCCCAACTCTTCCATCTGTCGACTTTTGAGTAGTATAAGAGCTGAAACATTTATCACACGGGTGAGATTCATCCGGCTGAACTATTTCACCTACTAGCCAACGTTTAAAAGAATTTTTCAATTTTTATACTTCTTATACCAGTTAGTTTGATCAACAATGTTTTGAGTATGTCCAAATGTTTGCAGACAGGCTGGATTTCCTCTCCTAGGGAGTTAATCAGATCCTGCAAACATTTGGACATACTCAAAATATTGTCACGAATCTTGACCTCACAACTATCATGTCACATGTCCCGTTTTTCTAGTGACATTTAAAAAAAAAAAAAAAATTTTAAAGTTATATATGAAAATTGATTTTGAAAATACAATTGATTATTCTAAATCTATTAAATAAAATTGATCAGTATTCGTAGTATGTGATATTTCCCTATTCTTGGATTCGTTGGGCGTAGTTGTAAAAGTTATCATAAATCGTTACATAATTGAACGTAGTTATGTAGAAAGCAGCCAGTCCACAATTTTGGAAAAATAATATATTGATGTTATTGGGTGCAGTAAGGTCGATTCTATGTTTTGCTAAAAACAGCTAGACCGCTTTCATACAAAAAACTGTATTAATCACCTTCGGGAAAAGGTGTTGATCACAAAAACGGCATTTCTCAATTTGCGAAAAACACCCAAAAAAGTAGAAAAATCTTATGGTACTTTAAAAATCTTTTAAACTGGTCCAATACATAATAAGATTCTTGTTTGTAATGTATAAAAAAAACTTATGTATTCATTGTTTGTCGTTTGTTAAAGTCAAAAACATTCCAACTATTGTGTAGATTTTAAATTTCACTATTTTCACAAAATGGCTATTATCTCAGTTTCACTTTTCTATGGCTGGCTGCTTTCTGTATAATTACGTTAAATTCATAGTGAATTTCATCATGATTTCATCGTATCAAAAGTAGGTCCATTTCCGTGTTCCTTTCCTTTCCTCAAATACTTCCAACTTTTCACAAAACTGAATGAAATTAGTTTTTTCGCTACAGTCCGCTTTTCGTTAACAGTATGAAAATGTAATGTTGGTGTAAAAACTGGTAAAAGATTGAGGAACGTAAAACTAGGTTTTACCGTACCGAAAGAGTACTGAAACAGTACTGATTCATATTTTGGTTTTGCATAGTTGACATAAATTGAATGAATGTTACCGGTTTGATCTCGTTGATGAGTTCTCTATAGTGTTGTTTGAAGGAGAGACTCCTGAGTCTGGGTAGAAGTCGCTTGACGTCGGCAATAGTGACCCCAAACTGCTCGGCCTCCGTTAGTTCCTCATAGGACTCCTTCAGCTCGGACAAGCGCTTCAGTTGCTCAGGAGGAGGCAGGTACTGCAAACAAAGAGGTAACACGGAGAAAATATTTATTTGTTTACTATAGCCATCATCATTTAGTCTTTTCCGATGAAGTGAACACAGATAAAATTATCACTGTTTTACATTACGATATTTTTTTACCTGTATTAGTAGATCCAAAACAGTGGCTGTCAGGACCTGAGTATCGCAGCGCATGATACATCTTCGCACTGACGAGTAGGACATGTGTTTCAGGGCCCCGCCCAAAAGGATGGAGATGTTCTGCGCTGCCTTGCCATCCAGCACTTTGAGGTTCTTCACTTTTTTCATGGTGCCCGGCCGGAAGCTGCAAACGAAAATATTTTGCATTGCGACACAGATGGATAAGATTTTTGTAAGAGGAATATTGCAGTCAGGTAGGCATCAACAGGGCTTATGAATTGTCTGTGTCTACTACTCGTCTTTACTTAAAGCACTGCATTGTTTAAGTAAATGCAGTGTATCTTGATCATCTGTTACAGAAGGTTAGGTAATCAGTCTTACGTTTCAGGCCCCAGTCCAGGGCTGGTATTCCGAACGCAATTAAAGCGCGATATAGTGCGTTTTTACGTACTAAATACACGTTGTAACGCGCTGTAAATGTGTTTGGAATACCAGCTCTGGGACAATAAAATACGATAAGACCCCTGTTTTAAATTAAATGAAAAATTGTAAAAACAGTCATAATTAGGGATTATTCGTGTTTACCAATGATTTCATTAAAAATATTTTGTATTTTTTCAATCAATAGCACAATATGTGTTTTTTTATTGAATAAAAAAAAAACATTTTAAAATAATTTTATGTTGGTTCTTAACCTTAAAAACACGAAAAAAATAATTAATTAGCATAAAATGCATACAATGATTTTTTCCCTAAATATTGGGAAATTTTATTTATATGGTATTACTTTTTTTAGAATGGCACCACAACATTTCAACTGTCATTTACATCGCGGCAAAACTGTTTCACACTTTTATGATAACTGATTAAACCATCTTCTTTCCAAATTATGTTTATAACTTCAAATAATATTTCTATTGCCAAATTTTTTAACTTTCTGCATCGTAATTTATTGATGTAAAGACTTTATTCTTCCTAAACGTGCGTCAACCGCATGTCACAATTTAGTAAAATGTCAAAATTAGACTTAAACAACAATTTTTACACATTTTCTATGAACCTTGATTTTATTCACCATTTTGGGCAAACGCGGCGACGCGCGGCTCGGCGTCTTTTGACGGATCTAATGAATTTCAACGTAAAACCGGGGTTATGAAAAACTAAAAAAAGTAGATTAAGGGAATATTTGAATGAAAATGTATGGAATAAAATGGGACCTGAACATTTTGACGCAAAAAGCGGGAAAACGTAAAATTGAGGAAGGTAAAAACGAGGTTTTACTGTTTAAGAAGGTAAAACAGGAATTGAATCTATGTAAAACAGTACCTTCATTATCAAAAACTCTAATCAATAAGATAATAATGCAGGGGTTTGAATTGTCTCACTTCTCTGTGGAGTCCTCGGCCGGTTTGGGCCTGCCCTGCGGCCGCGAGCAGAACTTCTGCGCCAGCCCGCTCAGGATGTCGGGGGAGGCCAGGCGGTCCTCGCGCACGCCCACCCAGAAGGACTTCTCCGACATCTTCTGCGGCACGATGCTCTTCCAGTTGGCGCGCTTCAGCGGGCCCTCCACCTCCCACTTGCGCTTGGGCTTCAGCCCGTGCGGCAGCACGTCCGGCCGGGGCATCTGGAAGTTGTTTTTTATTTATTTCGGGTATAAGATTGGTAAACAAGAGATGAAAAATTGGCTTTAAAGCTTTTGGACAAGAGCGAATAACAATCAGCTTTGACTGCAAACTACGACAATAGCAAAAAAGTTTATAAGTAAGGCCGATTAAGGCTGTAGTCTGGTACAACGCACGCAAAATGCAATTTTAAACTAATGTTTTTTTTAATCACGCAATAGTAAAAAAACATAAATTAGTTATAAACAATATTTTTTAAAGGTATTTCTGTTAAAAAATAACCTTAAAAGTTTTATGTAACTAAAATATAATTACTCTTAGACCGACAGATTACGCCATTTCAAATTTAGACTAAACTTAGGTATCTGGGATCTCAATAAAGACTAAGTAATGAACAAAAATTTGTTGTAATAATTTGAAGATAATAAATTGAACATGAAAGTGGTCGAAGCCGAATTTTTTTGAAAAGAAATACGAGCATTTTAAATCACATACATTTTTGTGACTTTTTTTTATTTCATTTTATTTTTATATTTATTTCTACGTTAAATTATGCATTTGAAAAAATATTTATATTATTTAAAATATAAATTTATATATATTTTTTTTTTTTTTTAACTGCGCGATAAAAAAAAAACATTTGTTTTAAAATGGCAAAATCGTACGATTTCCTCATTTTGAGTGCGTTTTACCAGCCTTAAGTATTGAACTGAGATAATGTTAATTTCTTGAGATTATTCACACATTCTAAACAAAATATTAGGCATGTTCCGTTTGACAGGTTAGCTCAAAGTCTTAGTGCGTGGCCACAGTGGCGACCGTTTTAAGGTCTGACCACTTAGTTTGCGGGGAAGTCAAACCAGTTTGATCTTGACACGCGCGACACAACGTTTTCTGCAGAATGGTGAATGTTACACAGAGAGTAAAGTGGCCACTTAAACCAGCCATTGACAGGTCATAAGCGCTGTAAATGCCTAGACTTCCATATTCCCTTCTTAAAAATGTTTTTCCTCTCTGTTGCAACAAATTTACAGTGTTGATACACTTGTTGACTATTTTTCCACGTTTTTATTAAGTCGCCATCCCGTTAAATGCATGTGGTGAGCCGTGACACAAGCTTCTTTATGACCTACTAGAAGAACTCTCCCGTTAGCTCTTTCCCCCACTTCAGAATTGCTTGTCAGTTGAAAACTTAATTCCACCCATGCGTTCCTTCAGGGAGTTGAGAAGATGATAATCTGAAGGCGCCCAGTCAAGGGAATACGGGGGAGGTTCAAAACATCCCAACATTTTATTTTAAACAAGCAGTACGAAGCGTACACAGCAGTCAGCTAACTCATAACGGCGTCAACTCCTCAATAGTTCAGGGTAAGTACTACGCATGTGCTAAACTACAATACAAACTAAAGAAATACAAACTAAACTTAATTTCTGATTTGCCTGATATACTATTCGATAAATCACACAGTGCAAGGCTTCTGTTAACTTACCATTGGCGCCATGGGCATCATGCCCCCGGGGGGCGGCGGAGGCGGTGGGCCCCCCATGCCGGGTGGTGGGGGCGGCGGCGGGGGGCCGCCTCCCATGCCGGGGAGCGGAGGCGGCGGCGGAGGACCACCTCCACCTTGTTTCAAAAAAATTACATAAATAAGGGGAGAACAAAACGAAATAATGGCGCAGGGGAGCCATTTAAATGTCCTTACTGAGCTATTCTCAAAATTTGATTGAATTTATCTAATTTACTTGGTTCATATTTTTTCCCATTTTTCTAGAAACAAAAAAATTTGGTGGTTTTTATTTGTTAATAGACTATCAAACGAAGCTAAAAATTTTAATAAAATATTTTTATATTTCGTATTATCATCGCTATGATATTTTTAAAATTACTTCACCCATAAAGCCACTAGGTATCGTCGGTGCTTTGTACTGACATTTAAAAGCAAAACCCCATAGTTGTCAGAATACACTATATGATTTTTTAAAAAAGACTACTCGGAAAAGGGAAACTTATCACACACAAAAATTAATATGGATGTTGTGGAGAAACAAATTCGTTCATAAGTAATTTTTTAAATTAAATTATTTAAAAATATGTATTTACAAAAACGCGACATGTTTGGCCTTGACAATTGCGACGTAAAAATTCGTGATGATGTTCTATTTAAATTTTAACGGTCACAAAGTTCAAAATTTAACCGAATCGTTACATATTAGGGGCGTGGCCAATGCAATGGACCTTTTTTGTGGGAATTCAAAATTATAAAATTTAAAAATATATTTTATGCACTAATAGAAGAATTATTTTTTTACTTGACAGTATTTTATAGACCCTTATTAATTTAAAATTGTAAAAAAAAAAGGTGATATTTCCCTATAGTATTGAATCGTTACATCTCTTGCTGGGGCAATGGGGTCTAGATATCTCTTTTATTCCTTCGTTTTTTGAATGAAGTTAGTCCAAGTGCTTATAATCTCCCATGGGCAGGGCATATTTTTTTACAAATCAATAATTTCAGTGGAGCACGAAAAATTCATTTATTTACTACCTGGCATTGGAGGTGGAGGTGGCCCGCACATTCCTGGCATTGGGGGTGGTGGCGGACCCATTCCTAGAAATAAAATAACATCAGTTAACAGCGATACTACTGAAAAAAAAACCGCATAATAAATCAAAATCCGGCTCGAAGGACCAATAATAAAGTCAGGTTTGAAGGACCAATAATAAAGTCAGGTTCGAAGGACCAATAATAAAAAAGACTCAAATGAGCTATAATTAAATCAAACTTAAATGACTAACAGTAAAATCTGTCTCGAAGAACCAATAATAAAATAATACACCTTGAAAGAACAACAAATAAAATCAGGCTTAAATGACTAACAGTATAATCTGTCTCGATGGACCAATAATAAAATAATACACCTTGAAAGAACAAAAAATAAAATCAGGCTTAAATGACTAACAGTAAAATCTGCCTCGAAGGACCAATAATAAAATAATACACCTTGAAAGAACAAAAAATAAAATCAGGCTTAAATGACTAACAGTAAAATCTGCCTCGAAGGACCAATAATAAAATAATACACCTTGAAAGAACAAATAATAAAATCAGGCTTAAATGACTAACAGTACAATCTGTCTCGAAGGACGAATAATAAATTAATACACCTTGAAAGAACAAAAAATAAAATCAGGCTTGGAAGACCAATAATAATATCCGACACGAAAGACTATTAATTAAATCCGGCTCGATGGACCAGTAATAAATTTTAAATGCAAGAATCATAAATCGGTAGTCAGATGGCAGAAGAGACCATGAGTCATAAAAAAAATGTTTGGTAGAACTGAAATAAGACTTGGATTCAATCTACAAACTAAAATATTTTAGTGCTGTTTTTTAGTTTTAAACTGGACTAAACACTTTGATAGGGTGTCATTTTTGTTTTTCATCTGACTGCCGAAATATTGGTCCAATATGTATACACACATTTAGTACAATAATTATCAAAACAACACAATTAAAAACATCTAAATTCACCACGCGCATAATTATTTAAAATATTATTTATATTACCTGGCATGGGTGGAGGAGGTGGCGGCATGGGCCCACCGCCCGGAACTGATAAATTCTGAAAAAGAAAATTAAAATAATTAAAACAACATGCAATCTTGAACTAATTATTACTCCACTGTCACACAGAGGAATCAGATAACGGCGAAAGTACTGCACATAGGTATTTGATTTATCACAATCTGACTAAACTAGAGCATTATTACATTCATCCCAAATGATTGATGGATGCATCGAGAAAATATGAAACTAGATGGCTGAAAACAAACTAAAATTAAACCCATCAAAAACGGGACAACTATGGGTGGCTTCAGCCAGACGACAGAATTTGATCCAGGATACAGCCCTACCCAATGTAGGGAGTACCGCTTTACCCACCGTTAAACTACTGGGAGTTTTACTCAATTCTCACCTTTCTCTTGACACTCAAATTGGTAGAACGATAAGTTCATGCTTCTACCAGCTGAGACAAATTAAATGCATACGCAAAAATTTGCCGGTTGATGCCGCCTGTCAATTAATAAATGCGTTTGTAGTGTCTAGAGTCGATTATTGTAATGGTATCTATACAGTTCTACCAATGAACGAAATGACTCGCCTACAATCTGTATTGAATGCTGCAGTGAGACTTATTTTCGGAATCTCTAAGTTCAGTCATATCACTCCACTACTTCGGGAACTACACTGGCTACGTTTTCCACAGAGGGTCGAATACAAACTCTGTTGGCTTATGTATAAATCACTGCACAACTCTGCTCCGGAATATCTAAGGGAACTATGCATTCCAGATGAACTAGCTGAAAGGCGTCTCACGCTTAGATCTGCTACGTCTACGGCGAGAGGAAAAGTATATTATACCTCTACGCAAACAGCGCACTAAATTTAGTGAATGAGCATTTGCGGTCGCAGGCCCTATGGCATGAAATGCTCTCCCAGCAGAGGTGCGAGGCTGTGAAAGTGAAGTGATATTTCGGAAAAAACTTAAAACCCACTTGTTCTCTAAATCATTTGAATAAATCCGTAGCATGTGACAACAAAATAAATTGTTTTAATTAAATTACAAATTTAAAAGCTTCAATTAAATTTATTTTACTTTAGAATCACTATGTAAAGCGCCCTTGAGGTATTATATTATGAAAATGGCGCTATATAAGTTATCCATAATAATAATACCGATTATTCCGCTGTTGACATGTCTATCTTCAAGTATTTTTTGGATTTGGTCATCCCATGTCTTTCTCGGTCCTCCTCAATTTCTGCATCCTTCAACAATCGCATCGTAAATCTATTTAGCCATTCTTTCGTTGTCCATTCGTTCTACGTGTCCAAACTAACGCAGCACCCCTTTCTGGATTTTATTAATAATGCTCATCTCTTCTACACCTACCATGCGTAGCTTGACCACACAAAGATCGTATTTCAACAGGATTCATCCTACTTTCACCCTTGTTTTCCCAATTCCATACAAAAAGCTCAGAACCAGGACTCTTTGCTCGTTATTCTTTTCCTTCCTCTCAGTCTCCGTCGCCCCTCCGGCTTTTGCTTCCCAATCCGGACTATCGCTTTGATTACCTTGGCGATGGCCGCTATGGACGGTGAAGAGGGGTCCTTGAGCCTGGTCTCCAGGTGAGCCAACTTGGCCTCGGCCTCCTGTCGCGCAGCCAATGCGGCCTCTAGTTTCTGGTTCAGCTCCTCGGTCCTCCTCTCGTCTTCCTGTCTGGATTTTTCTGCAGTAAAAAACAAAACACTTTTAGCCGATAGAGAAATATCACATACTACGAATGGCAATAAAAAAAATCATTGCATTTTCAAAATCAAAATGGATATTGTGGAGAAAATGTTTTCATGCATAACTTGAAAAAATAAATGATTAAAAAATAATGTCTTTTAAAAACATGACGTGTTTGGCCTTAGTAATTGTAAGTCAAGACGCGTGACATTATTTTCTTTTTTTTTTAAGGAATAACCTGCAAAGCCTCTATTTCAAAGGCTTATCAGCGGTGTAGGAAAGAGAGGATGTGGAAGGAAGCTATGAAAAATACATCACAACACTCAGACCAATTGAGAAAAAAACCTTTCTTGGATTTCTTTCTTGCAACTGGCAGCAATCAAACCCCGCGATGCCAGTCTCACAGTTAGCCGTCTAACCAACTGCGCCACGGCGCCTGTCTATTTAAATTTAAATGGTCCCGAATGAAAAGACACGAAAGCATAGCGTTTTGCCGATATCGCTGAGCTGAAGAAGAAAAAAAAGAGCGCTGTCAAGCATCACAGAAAACGAATTTCAAAAATGTTGCCAACAGTGGAATGAAGATTGGACAAATACATTAGCTCCAGTGGGGAGTACTTTAAAGGCTATTAAAGGTTTTTTGTAAAATATTAGTTTAAAGACTTTGAAGTTCTAAAATAAAATACATACCTATTAAGCCTTCTATTAAAGGCTGTACGTCAATATTAAATCTAGACGTGGCTCTGAAGTCCGGGTCACATCCGTTCTTGTGAAGAACTATTTGTGTGACGCATTCTTCTATCAGCTTGTAGTAAGCCGGTCTGAAATTATATGCATATTATTGATAAGGAATCAAAATTTCATGGAGCGCAAATTATCATGAAAATCTGTTTACATATTATCATAAACTATAGTCCTTAAAATATAGCTTGATTAAATGACAGCTGCCAAACTAATGCCAATAGTGATGGAAAATTAATGATCACTGATCATGTACGGATCAAATCGATTTTATCAGTTTTTTCATGCAAACATGAAACTCTGTTTCCGAAAATTTATTTATTTGTTTATTAACGGACATTGTCCGTGTATACAATAAAAAGGGTTTAAATATTACAATAAAATAATAAAATAAATAAAACAACTTTGTTTTTGACCACTAATTTTTATTTTTCACCGACCGGTTTCAAAGCAAACAAGCTTCTTTGTCAAGGTTTACGTTACTAATGAATTAGTTCCTTTTTATTTTATTTCTATCATGTTCACTAAATACAACACGTGGACCCAATAAATTAAGTGGTTTTTTCTTACACGGGTGGTAATTTGATATCATTATTTTCGAAGTAAGCCAGGAGAGGACTAAAAGAAATATTGTTTATTTGGTTATTAATTATTGTTTTCTTATTATGAATCGCTTTTTTAATATCTAAGATTTCTAAGTTGTCTAATTTTAATATTTTATTTTCTTACTTTTAATCTTAGTACGGCCCTAAGCCAATTACAACAGTTACATGAAGAAACATAAATGCAAGAAACTGAACAAAAAGAACACAAAACTATTAAGCAAAGACAAACAAGGGCAAAACAATAATTGTATACAATATATTCATAAAAATGAAAGACCCAAGACTTCGAGCTAAACCATGCCAATCCAACTTCATCCCACACTGTTTAGTCGTGAAGAGATCTACGAAAAGCCGGAAAATCTATCCCAAAAAATTCCAAGTCGTGTGAAAAATTGACTAATCTACATATTCGGGACATTGGCGCATAAAAACCAAAGTTGCTCTTATAAATAGCAGATTTTGACTTCTGGTGACACGGTTGGGAACATGAAAAGAAATTGATTGCAACAGAGATGGGACATCACTTAAAGCATTAAGTATTTTGAAAATGCATATAAGGTCCATCTCAGTTCTACGTCTCTCCAATGAAGACAGATTAAGAGATTGCTCTATTTCAAAATAGGAATAATTACCCCTTTGTAATCCGAGCTACCATGCCACTTTTCTTAGAAAACGGTGTTGGACAGACTCGATATGGTCAATATGAGTCCTGTAGAATGGAGACCAAATAGGAGAAGCGTATTCTAGATGGGGTCGAACTAGTGAGCAATAAAGAGTTTTGATGGTATTAATATTTTTGAAGTTCGCCGTCACTCTATTGATAAAACAGAGAAGTTTGAGAGATTTGTTTACAATATTATCAATGTGTTCACGATAGGAGAGTTTACTATCTAAAGTAATGCCAAGATCCTTTATTGACGAAACTGTGGCGCCTCCGTCATAAACAATCCTCAAGGACCTACCAAGGAGCGAAACCACGCAAGCGAACGCAGCTCGTTAAGTTACCAGCCTGCGGTTCGATACCCAGCCGGAAATAGAGGGCGACCAGAACAAAGGCTATAAAAGGCGCGAAGTTCAAGGCCCGTCCTTCTCTCCTTGTCCGAAACTCGACTGCCGTACTTCCTCACATAAAATAAGTCTTCTATAAAACACGTGTTAGATATAAATTCGAAGTAAGTTAGATTTCATTGAACGTGTAATAAAATATCTTTGTATTACACGCCAGTTTTCTTATAAAATAAATAGTGTTATCCATGTAAGTAAGCCGTTCTTATTTCTTGTGTGATAATATATATGTGAATCCTTTTTCCCGCCACCTTCTGAAAAGAACGTAGTAGGGTGTTGAGCGAGAGGAAGTAAGGCACCGACGGGACCGATTGCAGGCTCCAGCAGGGACGCGAGGCCCCGAGCGGACGGATGCAGGTAAAAGGGACGATTGCCTAATCCTACCTCACGCACACGCCTGTGCGTATAAAAGTGACACACAGCGTGTACAGAGAGACCCGACAGGTAAGCCAAAGGCCACAACGACCCCCACAAAACCATTGAAAGGGAAGTATTTTTTAGTTTGTAGTTGAATTGTATAGATTTTTTTCGTTGCGAGAAAGATATTATTTTACATTTGTCAATGTTAAGTTGAAGACAATTGATGTCGCACCAATAATTGATATGATTCAGTTATCATTGAAATTTCAGGAGACTTGTAGTTATAAATGAATTTATGATCCAAAATTTTGAAAAAATGGTATTTCATTATTTTTGATATGATATGCCTTGAAAATTGATTATCTGACTTACCTAATGTCGTGATCATCTCTTATAAATAATAGATGTTGCAGTATGGACAGGAGGTAGGGTTCGGACGACGTATCCAACGTCACGTTTTTCACCAGCTCAAAGCATTCATTTATGTCGTCAAACTCCAACCTGAAACATGCGAGATAAAATTTTGAAATTTAGTGTCGACAGATAACAACCATTTTATTTTTTTATTTTTTTTCAAAATACAAAAATGTACAAAAACACAATTGTATTCCCATGAGTTAGCAAACTCATTCTGGGATTGATACAATTAAAGATTATCAGATAAAAAATAAAAATACATTTTGTTGAACATAATTAAAACAAAAATGGACATATCTCGGAGACCTTTTAAAAAACAAATTATAATATATTATTTAACATTAAATCACATGGGTTAAGGGTTATCGAGAAATAATTTGAGGAAATGATTTTTTAGTGTTATTTGATTTCCTTTCGTAGACTGGTAAGAAATTGATTTAAAGTGAATAGGCAGGAGGTTATATTGAGTAGAGGCAATGTAGAGGAGTGACCTCAATCCGAATTTAGAGGAGTGTACAGGGGGTAAATGTAGACAGTTATGAGATCGTGTGCGATGGTTATGTATATCACTGTTAAAAGTAAGCGCTAAATTTGAGTTTAATTTATGTTGCAAAATTTGTAAAAAAGTGTTAGTTATTTCATATGAAGGTAAAATACTAAAAGGAATTATATTTGTCTCGGAATATATCTCCTTTATGCTTTTATCTCTTGGAAAACGAAATACATTTCTTACGCCATATTGATGAAGAGAGATCATAAAGGATCTTTTTAACGGCTTATCATATTAACAAAATATAATAAAATTCGTTCATTAGACGTACCTGTAGAAATTATAATGGACTCGGTATCGATGTAGACATTTTTAACTGCGCGTTGCATTTGTACAGAAAACTTCTTCATGGGGTCGATTATTTGGGATAGTTGCTGAATGTGCATCTCGAGTGGTTTATGCTATGTATAAGTGCCGCATGTAATGTATATGTTTGTGTATGTTTTATATGTGCGTTCATGTGTGTGCGTGGATGGCTCGGAGTGTACATTTGGTATTTTAATTTATTACCTCCATGGAAAACGCAAATGTCAACAATTATTCTTTTCTAACTTGAAATTCTTATTTATTTATTTATTTTTTGTTTCATTTAATGTTTATATCTTTTGCATAATTTATGAAAACTTAATTGGTCTTTTTATGTTAAAAAATTGTTGTTTGTAATACTTTTTATGTGTGACTGTATGTTTTCTAAATAAAATAAAATAAAACAAAATACAGGACACTTGTGCACAACATAAAATGGTGACAAATAACAAAAGAAAAAGAACACCACTTGGTCGGCATTGTGGTGTAATGGTCATCGTGTTTGCCTACCATTCAAGAGGTCTCGGGAATCGAACCCGAGACCTACTGCATAGTAGGCCAACGTTTAGAAACCATTAGACCACGCGACGGACAACCACACATTACTGAGTACTTACAGCGAACCTAGTAATGATAGAATAATACTTACTTGACATTATCAAATTTGGTCATAAATTCGTCATGGTCTTCTTCAGCGTGCTGGTCAAAAACATTCATTTGAATCAACATGGGACCCTCGGCTGTTTTCCTCAAGTCCTCTGCAAGGAAAAATCACATTATGAACACTCACTATAGCTGCCAGAATTTGGATCGCACGTTTCAACAAAACAAAGTATCGAGGTCAGTCTCAAGATGGAGGAAACCAGATTTAACCTAAGCCCACGGAGCAATAGGGTTGTTGATGGAAGGAATGAGCTTCCACAAGAGCTGGTCTCAATGTGTAGTCTCAATGTCTTCAAAATGGACTAGATTTGTTTTGGTAAAGTTAAGATACGCCAACGACTACATAACTTTCGTTAAAATAGATTTAGGCATACCAGCTTTTTTGAGCTGCTCACTTCAAATTCAAATAAAAATATAATATTTTGAGTTTGTCCAAAATCAGAGATGAAGAACTTACTAGAGACGGGGGATTTCGAAGTCTAGGCATTAACAGGGCTTACGACCCGTCATTGGCTCACAAATCAACAGTTGGAATAATTTAAGAAAACGGATGTTCAAACACACAAATATGGATGTGTAAATGTTACACAGCGTTAAACCAACTAATAACAGGCCATAAGCCCTGTAAATGTCTAGGCTTCTCTTTTCCATTCTCAAAAATGTTTTCCCTCTCTGTTGCGATAAATTTCATTCTTGACAACTCCCCAGGGAGTGGAATCCAGCCATGTCTACAAATATTTGGTCAAAACATTATTGATTGAAGCAACTGGTCCAAGAAGTAAAAAAATATTTTCAGGCGTTTCTCAGTACGCAGGTAAATAAATTCACTCAGATGAATCTCACCGCATTAATAAAGGTTTAATTTGTTTACAAAGTTCACAAAAAAAACAGACAATCATACATAAATACAGGTAAAGAGTCCACACATACATTATACAGTAAAACCCCCTTGTTACGTTTTTCAAGGGAGCAAGATAAAAAAGTGTAAAACTGAGGAAAACGCTAAAGTGAGGAAATGAAAAATGTATGGAAAAAATAGGAATTACATAAAAATAAATTGATTTGCTACACTATAGTGTACATATACTTCCAAAAAAAAATATAAAAACGGCGATAAGTGGAAAATGTCAATATTCTTTTTACCTATTCTCAATAAATTCACTAAAAATATTTTTATATATTTTCAAACAATATTATGCAATATGTTTTTTCATTAGATTTAAAAATAGCGTGTTAAACTTATTTTATGTGTAAATAAAAAAAAAACGAAAATGGAATTTTGAATTTGCATAAAATAACACAAAATATTTTTTCCCCTGAATGTTGGGAAATTTTATTAATACGGTATCACTTTTTTTTCTATGGCATCACTAAAAACAACTGTCATATAGATCGCGGCTTTTTAAACCATATGTTTTATAACTTTAAATATTTATATTGTTATGTTTTAAGCATCGAAATTTCATGATATTAAAACGTTATTGTTTCTAAACGTTTGTCAACTGTGTATGATTTGTGCAAGACAATATGACGTATTTGTTAAAATGAAAACTAAGACTAACCCTAAAGGAAGACACTTGAACAAAAAGGTCAATACACTGCAACTGCTTTGAATTTTGATTAAGTCAATTATTTATCTTTTATTAGTTGTTTACCTGTTTTTATTCTTCATTCGCGTGACATACGCGGTGGCGCGCGGGCCGCGGCATCGTTATTGCGACATAATTTAGGATCTTTCGACACATCAAATGAATTCGGAAATTTTTTAAGCGTGAAACTGGGGTTATGAAAAATGTAAAAAACGTTAATTGGGGGGAATATTTGTATGAGAATGCGTGAAGAAAAATGGGTCCTGAACATTTCGGTGTAAAAAGCGGGAAAACGTAAAATCGAGGAACGTAAAAACGAGGTTTTACCGTATATATTTTTTATTGTATCTTCAGTTGGAAGAACTGTACGATCTTTGGAGGAATTTCCATAGATGTCAAAAGAGAAAATGCTATACTTTCATCGTAAAGTAAAATGGTGAAAATTTTGTATGAAATCAGTACAAAATACAGGTCAAAATTGCGGTACACTTACCAATTATGTCATAGAAACCCGATCTCATGACTTCGTTGCGAAGGTGCATACGGAAATCCAAGTCGTCAGGCTCCGTGATAATTGCATTTAACAGTTGCATGCAAACAACCTAGAACAAAACACGTTTGGGGTTTTTGATTAGGGAAGCAATTAGTATATAAGTTATTGGTACATAATAATATACACTGCCCTTAAGAAATTAAAGATAAACTAAACACATATATAATTAGAAATAATACCAATAATTTCACATGTCTAGTAATAAATTGAAATAACAAATTAACCAACTTCACTATATATAATATAATAAATAACTGCGAGTATTTTGTGGCGTTATATTTTATTCGACTAAAATGCAGTGAAACCAAATTGATATTATCTTGTTAAAAAACTTGACTTTTCAACAAAAAAAAATTGGTCATTATTTGAACCAGAAAAATAAAAATATGTAATAGATTATAAACTTTTTTCTTAATACAAATCAACATTATATTGATATAATGTTTAAATTAAATTCTAAATTTTATTTTGTATTCCTACTCCACCACAAAATAATAATTATAATATTGTGTTCAGCGCCAAAATACCAAAATCGCATCTGCTGCGCGGCGCGGCGCGGCGTTTCGTTCGCATCGCATCTAAACTACATGGCAAAAAACGTATTGGTGTGTTTCGATTGCTTCCGTTGCCTAGTGAGAATTGAAGTCTGCGCCTGCGCCCGGACTGCGCGGTCAGTACGGCGCTGGAACGGAATTTCGAATTTGCTTCCACCGCAATCGTTCTTTAAATCGATACCCAGCCAGCCGGTAGCAAGTATTTTTTTATTATATTCATTTTAAATTACCAGGAATCAATACTATTGCTCAATGGGAAAAAGGAACAAAGAGGAAAGAGGAAAAAGGAAAGGGGAAGAGATCAAGGATATGATAAGATAGGGTATCGTGTCCCTATAAAAAACAGTCGGCAACGGTCCCAGTATGTAGGTCAAATTAGATTAACTTCAAACCATCAACTACCGTCCAATCGGAAGTGAATGTTCCAAAAAATAATAAAATTACGATATGCGTCCATATTTTTTATATTTTTTTATTTATTTACAATTTTAAAAAACCCGTTAGGGTTACATTAGAAATTTTATATTGTCTAGTCATTTTATGTCTCGTCTAGTCTAGTTAGTTCAGTCATGTGCTTTTTCAGATTGATTTTAAATTTGTCTCCAGTAAAAGTTTTCAAGTAGTAAGGTAAGTCGTTGTAGTTTTTAAGCCCATTATGTAGTATTTTTGACTGTCCTGTGTTTGTCTTTGCTTTTTCAATATGATAGTGTTGTTGTTGTCTGGTGTTATATTTGTGTATGTCAGCATTTTTGGCTAATATTATGTCATCGTCTTGTATCTTTCCCAGTGTTATTTTGTGCACAATTTTTAAAGTCTCAATTTTAGTCAAGTAGTTTATGTCAAACTGGTGTGTTTTTTTGTACAGTTCAGTCGTAGAGGCCAGGTAGGGTAGGTTGTATGTTAGTTTAAGAATTTTATTTTGTTGTCTTTGTATTGTTGTTATGTCTGTCTTGTTACCAGTTCCCCAGAAAACGATCATGTAACTCAATTTACTATTGACATAGGCTTCGTACATCATAATTTTTTCCTTTCTCAGTATAAAATCTTTAATTTTGTAGAAGAGGCTATGTAGTGATGCCATTACTTTAGTGAGTCCGTCTATGTGTTTTGTCCATTTTTATTGTCTGTCCATTGTGAGTCCTAGGTAAGTCACATGTTCTAGTTCTTTAAGAGTTTCGTTGTTTATTTTTATGTTCATGTTATGGTTCTTCTTTTGTGTTTTGAAATGTATTATATTGCATTTCTTGGCATTAGTGTTAAGAAGTTTTTGTTTGTCCATTCTAATAGTTTTTGCACGTCATTGTTGATGGTTTTAGTCGTTTCAATGTCATTTTTGTTTTCATATAAAATTCCTAAGTCGTCCGCATAGGTTGTTTTTTTTTCCCTATGAGTGGATCTTATAAGAAGATGTGTCTACAAACATGTTAATGATCTCTATCGTAATGTAGGCATTTTTAGCAGCACATCAAAAGAGTTTTTGAGATAGTCGCAGGATGTACCGAACTCGCATTGAAAAAATATGGGTTACCTTGAGCCCATCGGAAGACTTCCTCATAGCGAGCGCCCTGACGATGGGATGGAAGCGCTCCTGATTTTTAAACTCTCCTGTGGTGGTGACGGCTTCCAGGACTCGCTCGTGGCCGTTCGGGATGAGGCAGGTTGCAGCCAATACCTGGGAACAGAAATAAATACATTACAATAAAATATTGGTTTCCGTTGTTCTCTTCGCTATACCAGATTAAATTATTTTTTTTGTATCCCAACTTGTAAAAACAATTAAACCTTAAATTGATTTATTAGATGTGACTTAAAAAAATTTAATGGACTCAGTATTAATGTAGTTATTTTTAACTGCACATTGCATTTATACAGAAAACTTCTTCATGGAGTTGATTATTTGGGATAATTGCTGAATGTACGTACATCTTGGGTAGTTTATAATACATATAAATAAATAAAAAATAAATAATAAATTAAATAAAGATACTGCAGAACTAATTTACAAAACAATCATTCTTCCACATATAGATTACTGCTCAACAATATTATTTCTAGCAAACGAAGGAAATTTAAATAAACTAGAAATTTTACAAAATAAAGCGATGAGAATAGTTCTTAAGAAAAATAAATATAGCAATGTAAAAAAAATGAGAGATGAACTAAAGTGGTTATCTGTAAGAAGGAGACTTAAATTTAATATGTTGATATTTATACATAAATTTTTTCACGATAAATTACCAAAATATTTTAAGGATAAAGTTGTCTTAAACAAAAATTGTCATGAATATGCTACTAGACAAAAGGATAAAATAAAACTACCATTATTTAAAAGAGCTGAGTCGCAAAATTGTTTGATGTATAAGGGTTTAAAAATGTATGATGAGATGCCTGAATGTATGAAGAATGAAAAGTGTCTGAAAGAATTTAAAAATAAATGTATAAGTTACTGTAAGGAAATGTAAATATATATAGATGATGTAAATGTACATAATAGTTTATATTAGTTTTAATATAAGCTAACTTAAGAAATAAAAAAATAAATAAAAAAATAAAAAAAATAAAGCCAGGTTATACATATAGCAACAGAGATGTAGAACATTTAGGAGAAGGTAATATAGAAGTCTAGGCATCTACAGGGCTTATGACCTGTCAATGGCTGGTTTAAGTGGCCACTTAAACCAGCCATTGACATTGAGCCTAGACTTCTATATTACATTATCTTAAATGTTCTTCATCTCTGTTGTAATACGTTAATATAAACAGCTCCCCAGGGAGTTGAATCCAGTCCTTGTCTACAAAAATTTGGACAAACTCAAAATATTGTTGATAAATCCACCTGGTCCACGAAGAAGTATAGAAATTGAAAAAATGACATTTTCAGGCATTGCCTAGTATGCAGGTGAAATAATTCAATTAGATGAATCTCACCCGCATACATAAAGGTTTCAGCTCTTTAACTTCACAAACATCGACAGATGAAAGAACTGAAGGAATATAGATGTTCGAATATAGGCAGAATAGTGAATGTTACACAGTGTGTAAAGTGGCCACTTAAACCAGCCATTGACAGGTCATAAGGCCTGTAAATCCCTGGACTTCTATATTACCTTCTCTTAAATGTTCTTCATGTCTGTTGTAATATGTTAATATAAACAGCTACCCGGGGAGTTGATTTTTTTAAATTTTTTAAACTTCTTCTTGGACCAGTTGGTTTCATTACAATATTTGAGTTTGTCCAAATGTTTGAGTTTGTAAAAATTGAAAAATTGTTTTCAGGCATTGCCTAGTATGTAAAATAATTCAGTCTGATGATCTCTTCACAACAGTAAAGCTTTCAGCTCTTCAACTTCACTTAAATCAACAAATGGAAGAACTGAAGAAATATGGATGTTAAAACATAGGCAAAATGGTGAATGTTACAGTGTGTAAAGTGGCCACTTAAACCAGCCAATGACAGGTCATAAGCCCTGTAAATGCCTAGACTTCCATAATCCCTTATTTAAGGTATTCTCATCCCTGTTGTAATTTGTTGATCTTAATGACTCCCGAGGGGGTGAAATCCAGTAATTTGTCTATGAACATTTGGACAAACTCAAATATTGTATGTAGAACTGTTGATTCCCCAAATAAAATAAAATAAATAAATAAAAAGTATGTAAATGTACCGCATTTAACGTATGTGTTTGTATATGTTTTATACATGCATGTAAATGTGCGTATGCATGTGTGTATATGTTTACATTCATATATGTGTGCACGAATGACTCAGAGTGTGCATTCGGTACTTTTATTTATTACCAATAATAACCTCCATGGAAAACGCAAATGTTGACAAATATTCTTTTCTCACAAGTGTTTTATTTATATATTTTTTGTCACCTTTATGTTTACATCTTTTACTTAATATATGAAAACTCAATTGATCTTTTAATGTTAGAAAATCTTTGTTTTTAATACTTATAATGTATGACTATGTTTTCTGAATACGATAAAGTGAGGAAATGTAATATGCATGCAAAAATTTAATTACATAAAAATAAAATTGACATTTAAAGTCTTTGTAGTAACACTTTGAGATTTTTTAATATTCATGGAATTTCAATAGCCTTTTTGAAAAATGTTTGTTTTAGAAGAGAAGCTTGTCTCAGAGGGATGAAGACTCCAAAGAGCAATTTTATTTTCATCTTCAAGATTTTCAAAACTCATTTCAAGCGTACCTTAGCTGCCTCCAGCATGCACTGCGGCTTTTCATAGTCGAGACTCCGGGCGAGGACAATGAGAGCATCCTTGCGTGCGAACACGGCGCGTATGCCCACTGTGTTGTTCATAATGGCGCTGAGGCATCGTATACACTCGTACTGCGGACGGTCGTACTTGGTTCTTTCCTGGACGGCTTTTTCTTCACTGCAAAATCAAACACAATTATAAAATTATTACTATTGCTCACTTGTTCGTCCTCTTTTAGAATATGCATCCGTGATCTGGTCTCCCTTCTATGCAGGCCGGATAAATCATATCGAATAGTTGCAACATCGTTTGCTAAGAAAAGTAGCATGGATGATTGGCCTCGAGAGGGGAGACTACACTCACGGAGAAATGGAGTCAATGTTAAAAATCTCAAGTCTACAAAAACGTAGAAATAACATTGACTCCGTATTTATGTTTAATTTGCTGAATGGCTTAATTGATGTGCCATCATTACTGGAACAAGTGGCATTCAATGTTCCAATCCGCCGGTTGCGAAATAATAATGTGCTGTTCCTCGATCAACACAGCACAAACTATGGCTACATGCACCAACGTCCCGATTGTGTCATATTGTAAACTCGAGACAAGATCTGGACTTTTTTGGTGCAAGTCTTTATAGATTTAAAAAATCACTAAGATAGACCGGATCTTGTCTTGAGGTAGTAATTTTATTTTTTTGTCCTAGCTTTAATTTTATTTAGTTATATTTTATTTTATTAGTGCCTGTATTTACTGAGTACTGAGAATTCTTTTTAACTCGTTGGTGCGAAGTAGACTCGAGAGTGGCTCGATGATTTGGGGACCGTGTGAGTTGAAGTACTCTCTTATGGTGGAGAGGGTTCAGAAGAAATTTCTTCGGTTTCTCTACATGAGGGAGTGCGGATACTATCCATGGCTTTATCCCACCGAGTTCCTCCAGGGTATGCTTGGTTACAGCAGTTTGAAGACTAGAAGGAATGTGTATTTAACTACGCACTTCTTTCGATTGTTGCGCGGTATTATTCACAACCCTGAAATTATGCGGAGCATTAGCTTTTATGTTCCGGATAATTATCTTAGACAGCGTCAGCATAGACTGTTTCATATTCCAATATACCGGACCAACCTGCCAATGGTTATGCCTGTTGGAAGGGCTATCTCTCTCTATGTTGAACAATATCACTTTAGACATTGACATTTTTTACGTCTCTGAGGGAGTTTTCGTTACAAAATTCATTAACTGTTTCACATATTATTCTTTGGATATTATGTATACTAATGTGTTATTTTTTATATATACCTAATTTAACCTAATATTTTAATTATTTCTATATGTATGAATTAAGATATTCCATTTTGTAATGTACATATATATGAATAAATAAATAAAATTGAAAAAAAAAAATATTATAAGAAATTGTATTTACCATCGTTAGAATGGACTGCATAAGTCCGTCAAATAAATAAATATTTTTTTTTTTAAAGTTATGAAAAATACACCACAACACCCAGACCAATTGAGATCCGTTTTCACAAAGCGAAATACCTACAAAACAGTTCCGAGTTCGATTCTCGGTGAAAATAAAAAAAATCAAAATGTGATTTTTCTCAAGCCTGGGTGCTACAATCATCATCATCATTCCAAGCCATCGTGCATCTCTATAAGCTGCCAACTCTTTTGCTTTCTCCCAAGTCAGGTTCTCGTCCCGAAGTTCTGACATAAACTGCCGACGAACAGTCAGCAGTGGACGTCCAGAACGTCGAGAACCTGATGCCTCGTAAAGTAGGCAGCGTGGTGAAGGCTCTCAGGAGGCATCCGCAGTTTATGGCCTGGCCAACCGTAACACCCTCGCTTGACGATAGTGTGCTACAATTCACCACTGTATTTGGGCCTCCTGACCCGTTGTTAAAAAAAAAAAAAAAAATTCAGGACACTGTTTTTTTATGATAAAAAAATAACTACTAGGATTACAACAAAAACAAAAATACCTTTTTATGGAAATTCTACATCCCAACTCATATACTCGAAGTCAATATTATAGAAGAGCCGTGAGCCTGTGGCGTGGTGCCTAATTTATTGTAAACTTAAAAATAAGATGCTGATTCTTTTGTGATAAAAAAAGCACCATATTCTACATAGGAAAACATACTTACTTGTAAAACCAAAATCCTAAACTTGGATGCAGCATGGAAAAAAACATTCAAATATTTAATATTTTTTTATTTAAAGAAGACAATTCTTAGTACGTGACGTTATGTCTATTGTGGCGGGTCCTCGTGAATAGTTCTCGTCCTCCAAACCCAGGTCTATAAAGAGCCTGGCTACTGTTTGGAAGGTGAGAGTTTACATTTTGCTAAATCTCCCCCTCCAAGCCTAGATCGGGCTATTAGGTAGGGGGCGAGCTCTTTAACATCCTCAGGTTTAACCAGTGGTCCCCCGAGGATGAGGCTCCTTTTATGATGCAAAGCGTCCTACTCACATACAATGTGTAGAGGTGTTTCCTCATCTGCACTGCAGAACCTACATCAAGATGTTTCATTCTAGCGCGGTGTTTGTTCAATCTGCAGTGTGCTGGGCGGGCGGCTCTAGTGATAACCGTCACTTGATTTTGGCTGATCTTTATTAGGTCAAAAGAAAAACTTTGCAAGTACCCTTTTATCAGTTGCTTCGCATGGTGCTGACCCGGTACTAATATCACATACTACGAATACCAATGAAATGGATCGGAGAAGTGGATGTATTCAACTCGAGCTAGTAATACTCAGATTAGGCTTATCAACAATGCGGGCGAAAGTTGCCGGCCTGTTGCAAAAACACTCACTTCCTGTAGCAAGAGTTGAGCGTCGCGAGCAGCTGGACCAGGCCGCTGGCCTCGACAAACTCCTCCAGCCAGGAGAGGGGGTTATTGGTGAGGGCGACGCGCAGACTCTCCAGGCACATGTGCAGCTTGCTCACGCTGAGCTCGGCCTGCCCCAGGTACGTCGTGTAGTCGGACGGCTTGTCAAACTTGGATTTACCCTCCTGGAAACAAAAATATATTGAGATATCTACAAAAGGGTTGTCATTTTAACTAGAATAAACAAATTTTTGTTGCACCACGACAAGCCAGGACGCCCAATTACAGTGGTGAATCACAGCACGAAACATCCAGGCTTGAGAAATATCATGTGTAATTTTTATCTTTTAACTGGGAATCAAACCCGGAGCCTTCCGGCGGCTGCCAATTATTGCGCCAATAAGAAAAGAAAATTCTGTATTTTAGAACACATTCGCAGTTATGGCAGATATAGCTGGCAAATCGCGTCTCTTATTTAAGACACGACGGCTATGTCCGTCAAAATCATGTTTCTTATTTAGGAAATGACGGCTATATCCGTCAAAATCGCGTCTTTTATTTAGGAAATGATGGCTATATCTGTCAAAATCGCGGCTTTTATTTAGGAAATGGCGGCTATATCTATCAAAATCGCGTCTCTTATTTCGGAAATGACTGCTATATCTGTCAAAATCGCGTCTCTTATTTAGGAAATGACGACTATATCTGTCAAAAGCACGGCTTTTATTTAGGAAATGACGGCTATACCTGTCAAAATATCGTCTTATTTAGGAAATGACGGCTATATCTGTCAAAATCGCGTCTCTTATTTAGGAAATAATGGTTATATCCGTCAAAATCGTGTCTCGTATTTAGGAAATGACTATATCCGTCAAAATGGCGTCTCTTATTTAGGAAATGATGGCTATATCTGTCAAAATCGCGGCTTTTATTTAGGAAATGGCGGCTATATCTGTCAAAATCGCGTCTCTTATTTCGGAAATGACTGCTATATCTGTCAAAATCGTGTCTTTTATTTAGGAAATGACGGCTATATCCGTCAAAACCGCGTCTTTTATTTAGGAAATGACGGCTATATCTGTCAAAATCGCGGCTCTTATTTAGGAAATAATGGCTATATCTGTCCAAATCGTGTCTCTTATTTAGGAAATGAGGGCTATATCTGTCAAAATTGCGTCTCTCATTTAAGGCATAACGGCTATATCCGTCAAAATCGTGTCTCTTATTTATGAAATGGGGGCTATATCTGTCAAAATCACGTCTCTTATTAAGGAAATGACGGTTATATCCGTCTAAATCGTGTCTCCTATTTAGGAAATGAGGGCTATATCTGTCAAGATCACGTCTCTTATTTAGGAAATGACGGCTATATCTGTCAAAATCGCGTCTCTTATTTAGAAAATTACGGCTATATCTGTCAAAATCGTGTCTCTTATTTAGGTAATGACATCAACATACTAAAGTTATTAGATGCAATTTGTACTAGCTACACATCACCGCGAAGGGAGAGGTTACCAAGTATTTGTGTTTGGCACTAAGTTAGTCTTAGAAAATATTTTGACAATAATTTTAAAAGCAAAAATAATACTAATTTAAATGAAAGTTTTAAACGCAGAGAGAAATAGTTAAAATGATGACTTACCTTGGTCACCTGTTGACTGCCACCTTTGTAGGCGACCAACATCTTTTCCTTCTGGTCCCTCGAACAGCTTTTAAGAGGGATTTTCTTCTCCTCTGAGAGATTCATATCAGCCTGAAATAAAATTAGAATACAAAAATCAGAAACCAATTGGCAGACGAAATGTTTGACACCAGAGTACTCGCGCGGACTACTATAGTGATCCAGGGTGATCCAGGGTGATCCAGGGTGACACTTTTATCGATATTTTTTTACTTGCAGAAATTGCGTCCGTGTATTTCAGGAGCAAATCGTCCAAATAAGCGACTATGCACAGCTTACAGGAAAACGGCGGTAACAAAGTCGAGCACCTAATCTACCTTCCCCGTTTGCATTCACTTACCAGCATCTCGTCGAACTTGTCGTTCAGCCTGCGGTCGTCCAGGCGGCGCAGCTGCGCGCCGACGTCGGGCGCCGCGGGCGCGCCGTCGGGGGGCGCGTCGGCGTGCGGCGCGGGCGCCGGCGGCGGGGGCGGCGCGGGCGGGCTGTCGCGCTCGTCGCCCGCGCCGCCCTTCTTCGGCCGCCCGAACAGGGTGTCCAACTGGAACAAGGAAACACGCATCAGCTTTGAATGATATAGACAGATGATTAACTCGGTTTGTTGGTTCTCGGGTTGGGAAACTCTCAGGGGTGAATGGTGGCCGGTGCCCGAGGAGATCTTGTGATTTAAAGGCTGTGTAAAATAGTCAAAAATTTATATTTTAATGAAGGCAGCCGATATCTCCGGGTGTAAACTGAACCAATATTTTTGTACTACGAGGATTCAAAAAGCAAAACTACTTCCTATCAAATTTCACACATATCGTCCTAAAAAATCCTTAGAAATGAATTCGTGTAGAAATTAGTCGACTTCACAGTGTTCCGATTATTGCATTTTCCCGGTGTAAATAACAGCATTTATCGATACTATTCCTGGCCGATTACCTTTCTTTCCCATCCTTCCCTTGACCCATCCTTATGGTACTTACCAAACATCAAAATAGAAGAAATTCAAAATTAGAAGATTCGGATTTAGAACAAAAAAAACAACATTTTTCACTTCACATAAAATTGGATAAAAAGTACTTGGAATCGTCGCGCGTCGTTGAAAACATTATTACATTGTATAGTGCATTTTGTAATACAGTGCCCGAAATTGAAGAACATTCACATCGTATTAAAGGTAGGTTTCCATTCCATGTTCCTATCCTTTCTTCAAATATTTCCCTATCACAAAACTGAATGAAATTAATAGAATTAAACTTAATGCCGTAATAATTAACCAGCAATTGGAATTATCGAACTCTCCTTTACGTAAACCATTAATTTAATATATAACTACGCTCCTTTTGATTGAATTATTTACTACTAAAATAAAATAATTAACATAAAATTAACTATCAAAATGAATAACTTCATTCCATTAACAATGTATTATCTAAGTGTGTATCTTAAAATATTTCGTCATTCATCTATAGGTGTGTAAATTTCCCTGTCAAAAATCATTAGAGACATCCATCGGTACAGTACTCGATCAAAAAACAATATTTATATTGGATCTGTGAAGTCTACGAAGTTTGGTACTAGATCTTTACAATACATAGGTTTCAAGGAATTTAATAAATTGCCACAAAAATTTAAAGTACCTATTTCAAAATATAGAAACAGGACGTGCGAATTGAAGAATTATTTATTCTAGAAGTACTTTGAATAAATAATGTTAGTTTATCCAGAGAATGCGCATCTTGAACATATATCTTTTAATATTTTACCGTTTTTGCTTGTATATGTAATTATTAATACTATTTAAATGTTATTTGTCTTTTTTTTATACTTTTTTTGGCTTGTATACATAATTTCAATACGTTTTTGATAAAAAAAAAAAACCTGTATTGGGTGTGCGCATATTTTGTTAATTAAAAAAAATGATTTTATTTTGTACTAGTACAGTATGTATATATACATACATGTAATTTTTAAACTTTTTCAATTTTCTTTCCCAGATTGCATAGTGTAAACATTATTTTGAATTTATTTCCATGCCTAGTATTCTGTTAATTTTGTTATTTTGTTATTTTCAAGTATTTTGAATACCCTTTTTAATTTGTAGTATATCATAATTTTAATTTTTCTGCTTTTGTAAATAATATTATAGTTTAAAATATAAAAACGTCTTTAAACAAATTTGTTATCTGTATGTCCCTAAATGAGTTTTTTTTTTTAAAAACTCCTTGGGAATATTGTATATAATTATGTATAATATGTTTTCAATTTAATAAAAAAAAAAAAAAAAAGTATTGTGCTAACTTTATCTATTAAAATGTGTATTTCCCACTCTGTTCTATTTCGCCATGTGTTCCTTTCCCTCCTTTTAAATAATAAAAGCTTAATCCCAATTTCGGTCCAAAAACTCCCAAAAATGAACTGTTTAGCAAACTAGTTATAAATAAAATACCCATACACAATTCCTCTTTCTTCTCTAACTCATATAGTGTCCATGCGGCTCGACTGTGGAATCATCTCCCATCCACCATCAAAGATGTCACTACATTATCTCTGTTTAAATCACGTCTGAAGAAACATCTCCTTTCTCTTCCTTAATCTCTCCTCCTTTCCTTTTTCCTCTTTCCGCTTTTTTTCCTTTTACCCATTGAGTAATAGTTTTGATTTAAGGTAATTTATAAACAAATACGTTTATTTCTATTTTTATATATTTTTAACTTTTTAATCTTTTTTTTTCTATTTAATATGTTCTGTAACTTGAATTATAAAATGAAAACTTTTATTTTATTGGTTGGTTGGAAGAAATTGCCATTTGGCAATAAGCCCGCCAATGTACAAATAACATTATGCACAAAAAGTTAAATAAATAAATATTTATGTTTCTGTCCCCTATTAAAATACTAATTTGATCTTATCCCCAAAATATGTTAAGAGTAGTATAAAAACTGTAAATGTTGTAAACAATTCACCAGTCTTGAAGATGCCTACTTAGGCGAAAGCGCTCGTTGGTCAAAATAATAAAAAGTAAAACTAAACCAAGAAGTTTCATCGATAAGTTCATTTATAATTTTATCATAATCATGAATGAAATTCGTTTTTCATTTACAGTCCGCCTTTTCGTTAACACCCGGTTATCAACCCTTTATAGGGCAAAGGCCGATATTGGTTAATGTATTAACCAGTCGCTTTAAGGGTCATATTTCCAATACCGCCCATAGAAATTTCAACTACAGTAAACGCTCTCTTAACCGACCCAGGGCTGTAGCTCAATCACAAATAACTATCGACGTGCTAATAAGCGACGTGATAACAATTTCTCACTATGATTGTTTATCGTATTCGCGATCAAAATGCAACATCCGTGAACACCTAATATTAAATGTTAAAATATTTTTGTTTCGCGACGTATAATCCTGCTGCGCAATCACATATTTGAATTTCACCGGTGTAAATATGGAAAATAATCCAAAACTGCAATTTTTACTTATTTATGTATTATTTATCATGCTATTCATTGCATTTAGCTGGCGGGTGACAAGCCAAATGTCAAGAAAAGCAGTCGCCATAGTAATTGTAATTTAATTTTCACATTTTTGTATTAGATACTCCTTGCTATTTTGCAAATGCCACATATTGCATTTTTTATAGTAAACGCCGATTTTTGCCATGTATTTATTTACGAAGAAAACAAAAAAAAACCGACACGAGCGTTGATTTAGAGATTACGCGTTGACTTATGAATGCGATAACTTAAGCATGTTCATTATTGTTCATTGTGATCGCTCAAATGTTTTGCATGTTTTTAAGCACGTCGATAGTGACTGGTGATTGAGCTACTGGATAACGAAAAAGCCGGTTAAAGAGAAGATAGTGAAAAACACATTTAAAATATCACTTTCGCAAGGAAGAAAAAAAACATATTGTTTTCATAACACCAAGAAAACAGAAATTTTATTCTGTATTAGAAACTCACACATTAAAAATTAACATTTCACAAACTGTAAAAAATATGTACAGGAAAAAGCCACACATCACTCCAAAAGAGGCATTCCTAGAAGAGGCCGGTTAAGAAAGCGTCTACTGTATATTACTTCATACGTTGTCCAAAATTATATATATGTCAAGTATTTGTTAAAACTTAACGATAGAAGAAAAATTATAGACCTTTTAAATTTATTCAAAATTGTTAATTCAAAATGGGATTGCCCTGAACTATTATCTCTCATCAACTTCAGGGCGCCTGAAAGAATGACTAGACAGGTGCCACCGTTTTGTAGCAACAATTCACGGACAGTGTATACTTGTAATGCCGTATTAAACAGACTTCATGAACTCGGCAATAGTTATTCCCACGTATCCGATATATTTAGTGTAGGGCATTGTTCCTATAGAACAAACCTTTTGAACTTTTTCAAAGATGGTGAATGGTAATTATATTTATTTATTCGTGCATTTCATAATATACACAGTTTATTGTTCACTTTGCCCAGCTGTATGAAACAGTACTTATGATTTTCTTATTGTATTACTGTAGAATGTTTTATTATTTAAACTTTCTACTGAATATGCTGTATATTTTTTAGGTTAATTTTATAAATATAAATCTTTTATAATTTTTAGGTTTAATTTTTTAAAATAAATCTTGGGTATAAGGAAATTTAAGTTTTTTTTTATTTATTTACAATTTTAAAAAACCCGTTAGGGTTACATTAGAAATTTAATATTGTCTAGTCATTTTATGTCTCGTCTAGTCTAGTTAGTTCAGTCATCAAGTGCTTTTTCAGATTGATTTTAAATTTGTCTCCAGTAAAAGTTTTCAAGTAGTAAGGTAGGTCGTTGTAGTGTTTAAGTCCATTATGTAGTATTTTTGACTGTCCTGTGTTTGTCTTTGCTTTTTCAATATGATAGTGTTGTTGTTGTCTGGTGTTATATTTGTATATGTCAGCATTTTTGACTAATATTATGTCGTCGTCTTGTATGTTTCCCAGTGTTATTTTGTGCACAATTTTTAAGGTCTCAATTTTAGTCAAATAGTTTATGTCAAACTGGTGTGTTAAAAAAAAAAATATATATATTAAGCCAAATATGTAGTATTATAAATGTTTGTAAAAGGCAGACTTGCAGTTTATGATAATGAAATGAAATGAAATAAAATAAAATAAAATAAAATAAACTAAAATAAAATAAAATAAAATAAAATAAAATAAAATAAAATAAAATAAAATAAAATAAAATAAAATAAAATAAAATAAAATAAAATAAAATAAAATAAAATAAAATAAAATAAAATAAAATAAAATAAAATAAAATAAAATAAAATAAAATAAAATAAAATAAAATAAAATAAAATAAAATAAAATAAAATAAAATAAAATAAAATAAAATAAAATAAAATAAAATAAAATAAAATAAAATAAAATAAAACGGTCGTTGGTCGGTCGGTGTTTACTTACCGGTGCCGATAAGGGCAGGTATGAAGGTAATATTGAAGATTGAATGAAGAGCTTAACTATAAATGTTTAATGAAGTAGTTAAAATTAATACGTATTAGTGATACAAGGAAAATTTCAGATTTAGTGCCGCTTTTCAAGTTATTAAATAATGTTCTTGACAGTTCCGAACTGTTAAATCGTGTTAATATTTATGCGAGACAGCGTGGGACGAGACAAAATACTTCTTTTGCTGTTGATTTGCACAGTTCAAACTATGCCAAATATTCACCTATTCCACGGTTCCACATGTTAGCAAACAAACATGAAAATTTAGATTTATTTAATTTATCTTTACATCAATTAAAATTATTACTTTTTAATCACTTCTTTTCTAAACTATAAAAATGTACTAAGTGTTATATTTGTTTTACTGTTTATGCATCGCCTCTGTTACTTCAATACTTTTTGATTTAAACCCTTTATTAATTGTTAATTTGCTGCATACCTATGTTATAATTTCTTATTGAATTTTTCTTTATTATTTCCTTATTTTCTGCTGATTTTATTTCATGTATCTATATTTTTTATACTGTGTTCAGGTGTTTTGTTTATATACAGGCGTCTTTTTCACTTTCATGTATGTTTTTAATTTGATTAAAATGATTAATTTCATGTTGTTCCTTTTTTTAAAATACTATGTTACTTAAGCAAAGTTATTATTTTTTAGCTATTCTTTCGATTGGCATCATAAAAGTAGGGTGATTTTTTTTTGACATTTAAGTCGGTTCGATTCCCAGACGAAGCAAGTAATTTTTAGAAAATCTATGAATGCAGAATTACTAACTTTTAAAAGTAACATAAAGTCTTCTTTCAGCAAAATACACTATCTACGATATTTAAGGTACTTCCCCTTCATGTCCCATAAGTTTGGGACTAAGTGTATAATTGTTTTTTAATATAATTTTATACTTTGTCAAAGGCGTAGGCCCTCGACATAAATAAATAAAAACGTAAATAAGCTATTGTTAGAAATTGAATATTATAACCAAAATTATCTTCTTTTAAAAAAAGATAAAACAATTCTATAAAAAAGGTTTCAATAAGCTATATTTTTTTAAGTATTACCGAAGGCATAATTTTACGTAGAAATAAAGGAAAATGTCACAAAAATGTATGTGATTTAAAATGCTCGTATTTCTTTTCGAAAACAAAAAATTAAGATTTTGCTTCCGCCACTTTCATATTTAATTTATTATCTTCAAATTATTACGACAAACTTTAGTTCAATACTAAGTCTTTATATGAGAACCCAGATACCTAAGTTTAGTCTAAATTTGAAATGGCGTAATCTGCCGGTCTAAAAGTAATTATATTTTAGTTACATAAAACTTTTAAGTATATTTTTAATAGAAATACCTTTAAAAATTATTGTTTTTTCAAATTTATGTTATTCTATGTTCTTATTTTTGCGCGATTAAAAAAAACATTCGTTTTAAAATGGCAAAATGATTTCCTCATTTTGCATGTGTTTTACCGGACTACAGCCTTAAAGTCCTTAAAAATATAGCTTGATTAGAATGACAGTTGTCAGCAAAAGTGAGGACATAACTTTGTAGTAACCTCTAACGAGTGATTTATATTGACACACGAAAAATCATTCGTATCTGGCATGTTAATTTATTTTTTTAATACAATGCTTGACATATAAATCAACATAATTACATAAAATCAGCTTTAAAACTAAAAAAACTCAAATAAACCTCATTATTAACGACGTTATATATATATATATAGTTTGATAATTTATATAGCGCCATTTTTGTGAAAATCACCTCAAGGGCGCTGTACAAATAATAAATATCCCAGTACGTCTTGCAGCTACAGAGCGCATGGACTTACAAGGTTACGTCATTTTGAAAAAATGTTAGAGATGAGACAAATTGATCAACGTAAATCGATCAAATAAAAAAGAGTTCATTTGTTGTTATTCATGAAAAAAAGTATTTAATGTTTTATTTTTTTGTAAATAATTGTCTTAAACACACTATAATAGGCTTGTTTTTCCGTTTCTATATCAATTTTCGGAAACAGAGTCTCATGTTTGCATGAAAAAACGGATAAAATCGATTTGATCGGTACAGTGATCAATAATTTTTCATCACTAGTAACATTAGTTTGACAGCTGTCCTTTTAATAAAGCTATATTTTAAGGACTATAAATTATTGTTCCTACTGCGTGAAGTTGGCGCGGTTACCTACAAATCCATGTATTTATGCCGTTGTCAAAACGGTTGTAAAAAATGTAATTACTGATTAAAAATGATAAAATGTGATGACTTGTGTTCGTAATTCTATAATAAAATTTTGTAAATAATATCTGTGTATTTTTATAATATAAATTTATTTTCTAACATGACTCTAAACAATCATTGGTCAATATATCGAACGATGAAAAATTTTGTTTTTCTGAAAATCAAAATTTTTTTAATTTTTTTATCGAATTTATTTTATGTGGGCAATAAGTATTTTAATTAAATACAACATTTGAAATTCAAATTATAAAATAATTAATTTGCCCTATAAAAGGTTAAATCAGCATAACTGAGCAAGAAGAAGCGGAAGAGAAATTAATACGTCACAGGCGAATTAATTTCAGAAATAAAAAATAATAATAAAATACACAGTCTATTAACAAATAAATAAAAAAATCACAAAAACTTAGTCATTTTAATTATGCAACAAAAAACCTTGTTAAAATACGATTTCAGGTAAGCGATAATCTCTCTTCAACAATGTCCAAATGGTTGCAGACTGGCTGGATTTCCTCTTTAGGGAGTTATTAATATTTAAATTTAATTCAACACAGGGGGAAAACATTATTGAGAAGGGAATATTGACGTGTCAGGCGTTGCCTAGTAGGTGATTTGGTTCAGGCCGATGAATCTCACCCACATAGTAGAGGTTTCAGCTCCTTTACTTCACAACAGTCAACATATGGAAGAGTTGAGGAAATGTGGATGTTTTAGTGTGTTAAGTGTGTAAAGTGGCCACTTAAACCAGCCAATGACAAGCCATTAGCCCTGCAAATACCTAGAAGTCCATATTCCCTTCTCGATAACGTTTTCCCCCTCTGTTGAAATAAATCTAATCTCTCTTTTCAAAAGCGTAATTTGCACAAATTCACACAGCAGACACAAACAATATAATGTTTTTACATGAAATGGCGATTTTTCTCTGATGAAATTTTCCACGGCTTTCAATCCGTCCATTTTGAACAATTTTAAAACAAAACACACACTGTAAACTTGAAATTGAAACTTTGTTTATTTGTTTTTAACAGAACCACTCGAACGTTTTATGCAAGAATGATTTGCAAAACCACAAACAGAATTGTGTTCCAGTATGACAATCGAAAATAGAACACTTTGTGGATTATAAATAGAACGGTAATGAGACAACAAAACAGGATGATTTTTTCACAATTTCCCCACGGTTTACCGACGAAACCGTCGGTAAACCGTGGGGAAATTGTGAAAAAATCATCCTGTTTTGTTGTCTCATTACCCGTTCTACTTTATAATCCACAAAGTGTTCTATTTTCGACTGCATACAGAACACAATTCTGTTTGTGGTTTTGCAAATCATTCTTGCATAAAACGTTCGAGTGGTTCTGTTAAAAACAAATAAACACAGGACAGTCAAAAATACTACAATTTAAACGCTCATACAATGTGTGTTTTGTTTAAAATTGTTCAAATGGACGGATTGAAAGCTTGGAAAAGCACATGATGACTGAACTAACTAGACTAGACGAGACATAAAATAACTAAACAATATTAAATTTCTAATGTAACCCTAACGGGTTTTTAAAATTGTAAATAAATAAAAAATAAATAAAAAAACAGTGTCAAAAATTTTGTTCCACCGAGAAAATTTTCCTTTAATTATGATTTATTAAAATTTTTAATCGTTTTGAGGTTGGCACTTTTTTCTTAAAAGCCTATATGAAAGAGAAATAAGTTCATTTTGAAGTCGAATCAAATTCTGACCTAACTGTCAGTTTCGGAACCGAGTGGCTAGATGCAGTGGCTAGACTAGCTAGATGCTGCCCTATTAACATACAAGAGCATCTAGCCGTAAAATGTTACCAATGTAAAAAATAAATTGAGTTATTACACATGTCTACGCACTAAAGTGACATACTTCATTATGACGTCAAAGTCGAAGATACACTACCGATCCTTCCCCCACATTCAAGTTTTGATGTAAGTTTGCATCATCGGTTTGTACTGACGAGTCTAGTACCCCTCGATACCCATATCTACGCATTGAAAGTGCAAATCCAACATGTCTATAAATATTTGGAGATACTCAAAGCATTGTTGATAAAGTTAGGACTTGAAATATTAATAATATAATATAATAAACTTTAAAAAAAATATTTTGCATTGTGCCAATCAATTTTGGAGTATTGTATAATCGGATAGGGTGGTGCGAGTGACACAGTTTTAAATAATGTATTTGTTGCACAAAAATCCATTATTAAAATAAAACTTAAAGAGTCTCGATACAAACATCTACTGAAGAAATATTCCACAAATCACAACTTATGAAACCAAAGCAATTATACGCTAAAAATTGTTTTTAAGGAGTATTGACTCTCTTACAGATTCAAAAACTATTCTTACTCAAATGAAAGACATAACCCCAACAATACAACACACACAATTATTATTAATTTTAATTTAAACTTTTCATTTTAATTTTAACTTTTACTTTTAATTTTAATAATTTAATTTAACTCTTAATTTATACTTACCTACATCTACTACCTGCATCGAATAATTTATTGTTACTTGTGATTTTTTTTTTTTTTACAATTAAATTGAAATGTTCATGGAAGCAGAGAGAGAGGGAGGAAAGTAGAGTAGCTTTACAATGTCTTCTCCTTTATATGAACTTTTTATGTAATATTTTTATTTTTACTTTTTTAGAATTAAATTATTTTTCCCCTCTCCTCCTGCATTCATTAGTGTGAAATCTGTAATTGGTCTTACTTTTTAAAATTGTTATTTTGTACCTTGTTGTTTATATAAAGACTGTATGATTTCATTAATAAATAAATAAATAAATTAATAAATAAATAACCATTAGGCAATAAAATAACAAAAACATAATATGAACTTTACATTTGTAGAGCAGTTGATTCAATATTGGTTTGGGTGAATGAGACAATCCATTTTACTTCTACTACCTAGCTCCACTATCCATTTTTTAAAGCCTTTTTGAACATTTTCTCATTTCTATTTTTTTTAATAGGCATTTGAAGTAGGTTATAGATTTTAATTGAATAATACTTAAAATCCCTTTGTCCGAAAGTGGTATTAGTTTGTATTTGTTTAAGTTGTCTTTGTGTTGAGGATCTAGTATTATTTGTATGTGTTGTATTGTTGGGGTTATGTCTTTCATTTGAGTAAGAATAGTTTTTGAATCTGTAAGGGAGTTAATACTCTTATTAATAATAAATAAATAAATAACCAATTAGGATTTAATGGAAACTAACCCTTGAGGACATTGGGTTATAAATTCACAACAATAAGAGTGAATTTATTCAAAAATAGACTCTAACTCCTCGAATGTCAAAGCTCAGATATAGGCTATAAATCTTGATTCCCGCTAACTGTCGGAGCTGAGATCAGTACATGGAAATCTTCAAGAAAAGTTTGCCTTATTTTCCGGATTTTAAGGCTTATATTTGATTGCACGACAAATGAATACCAGTCATCAAACAGCCTTCTTGGCGGGATTAAAATTATAAAAACCTCGTACAATGGATGGCGACTTTACTGCCCAGCTCTCTTTGATTTTGTGCTGTAAAAATTGTTTTCCCAGGAACAAAACGAAACGATAAATATAAATAAATAAAAATGAAAGAAACTTACAACATTATAAACTGCATACATTATCCGGTACACTTTTCCCTCCAGAACAGATTGTATGACATCAGCGTAATGTTAGCACAGTCATAATATTATCAACCACGTGAATACAGTATGACAACTCATAATATTATTTTATTATTTAACTCTTGTGAACCTATGATGTCACATAAATCTACATGGAATACAAGACTTGATATATAAAATCTATTATATTTAAATAAAAAATTCATATTTTGGTATAACAGGCCAAAATTACTTCATTATTTATATAAATTTTAAAAAATAGATAGTAAACAGACATTAAAGCCCAGTTTTCTAGGGGGAATTTTTAGCGGGCTTTTAAGAGTAAATTTTATGTAAATATCTATCAGGGGCGAACCGTGTATAGAAGCGATTATGCGCAGCTTACCATTATATATCTTTGCATTTTATCTTTGCATTTTTTTGTTTATATGCTCACTGTTTTTTTTTGCATACCTTTGTTATTATTGTTTTTTTTTTTACTTTGTAAAACTTTTTATTATATCCTTTCTAATTAATTTCACATATTTTTTCTGTATATTCTGTATTATTTAGTATGTTAGCATGTATTTTATTTTTTGTAAATGCCTTTTGGGCGTTAATGAACAAAATAAATAAATATTTGACTATCCATAATAACTTTTTACGGTAACTTTATTTACAGAAAAACAATCAAATAATTACTTTTTTTATGAACAATTGCCGCCATTTGTATTTTTCTCCAAATATATATGAAAATATTAATAAATCGCCAGAAATGAGCCAAGGAACTCCAGCTTATTTCTTCATACAAATAAGTGTACTATATTTTAAACATCTTAAACCAGTGGCGGGATTTTCTCCTAGAGTAAACTTGCAGATAACACAAATTTTATGAAGATTCTCGATTTAGAAAACAGTGTTTCAAACATTATTTCTCAAGGACTATTTTTCTTTGAGATGATACTTTTGACATATGACTCGCAAGACATGTGGCGCTCGACGCGGCCGTTTTTGACGTTATGATTTGCATTCGTCTGCCTCTGAGGTACAGATATACGGACATTCATATATTATGTTTGTATTATTTTAAGACTAAATAAAAAATATATTAAAAAGTTCACTATAGTCCTTAAAATGTAACATGAATAGAATGACAGCTGTCAGAAAAAGTGACGACCTAACTTTGTAGTAACGTCAAAGGAGTTATTTATATTGACACACGAAAAATCATTTGTATCTGGCGTGTTAATTTATTTTTTAATACAATGCTTGAAACATAAATCATTATTAATACATAAAATCAGCGTTAAAACTAAAAGAAAACTAAAATTAACCTAATTATTAACGACGTTCTTACAAGGTTACATCATTTTGCAAAAACGTTAGAGATGGGGCAAATTGATCAATGTAAATTAATAGAATAAAAAAATAATTCATTTGATGTTGTTCATGAAAAAAGTATAAATGTCTCATTTTTTGGTGAATAATTGTGTTAAACACACTATAATAGGCTTGTTTTTGCGTCTTTTATATCAATTTTCGGAAACAGTTTTATGATTGTATGAAATAACTGATAAAATCGATTTGAACAGTGATCAGTAATTTCCCATCACTAATGAAATTAGTTTGACAGCTTGCCACCACATACCACATACCGCACCACATACCGCACACCGCATCTGAGGACATGTCTACTTGGCGGTGCCCATATACACGGAAAATTTGCTCATTGTCAAACGAGAAAAGCTGCCCGAAGGAGCTCTCTGAAATCTAGTAGCCTTAGCATCTTTGTGCTGAAAGAAGGTAATCCAGACGTACATGATATGTACTTCATTGGATTGAGAAAAGAGGGAAATGAATTCTTCACTGACTGGGATTAAATTGATTGGACATGATCAGTTCGTCGAAATGATTACAAAACTTTTTAAAAGCCTCGAAATTCTTTTTGGAAGCCACCAGATCTGTATATCCGACAGGACCTATAACAGGGCCACGGATAGTAGCGAGAAGGTCCATTCGGTAATCAAAGAGAAGGAAGAGTAGAAAAAGATGTTGAAAGAATGCGGGCAACAAAATGAACGGAGCACTAAGCACAGTAATTTCTAATAAAAATATGTCAATCGAAGCTAAACTGGCAGTGCACAACGGAGTTTTAGTCCCAACACTTATGTATGGAAGTGAAACATGGAACAGGCAGAGGAAGGATGAAAGCCGAGTGAACGCGGTTGAAATGCGATCTCTTAGATGAATGTTGAAATCAGACGAGAGTGTAAATCTGAGACAAGTATAATTAATAAGATTAACAAAAGGTCTCTGAGATGGTTTGGTCACGTAGAACGAATGGACGACGAAAGAATGGTAAAACAAGTATATATGGCGAAAATGAACGGCAACGTTAGACGAGGACGACCAAGGAAGACGTGGCATGATCAGATAAACCAAAATCTTAAGCCTGGTCATGTCAAAAGCAGACAGAACCGAAGGGCATGTACGACAAGATGTATGAATGTGAAAGAGGCTAGGATTGTATGCCAGGATAGACGTGTGTGGCGGTCCATTCTCTCTGCCTACCCCTACGGGGAAATGGCGTGATGGTAGTAGTAGTAGTAGTAGAGAAGGGGAAAGGGACAAGACCACAAAATGTGTTCAGAAGATTGGTTAGGATATCCGCAGCAGCACGAAGGGGAGTCAACAATATTAAAAACAAAAAAAATTGATTAAATTTACCATGGCCTGATAAAAACTGCATAGTCCAGTGATCGGGGATAACCCAAGAAAATTCTAAGCGCTGACGGATTGAAGGTAAAAAAAAAGAAAGGTAACCCGCATTCTATTGACACATCTATCTATATTGACAGCTATATTTTAAGGACTATAGCTGCATGTCACCGGGAAGGCAGAGTTAACACCCAATTATTCTTTGGACCGGTTGATGCGTTGGGTGTACTTTTTATACGCCAACCTGTATCATATTTTCGACCGTATAAAAGGTTTGAAATAAACAAACAAATCACGATGTATAAAGAAAAGATTTCCAAAATAAACGTTACGAGCACATGCCGGATGTGAGTCGGTGCCAAATATTGGCAGAGTGGGCATACTGTACCATCACTGCACTTGTGACTCTAGTGATCTAGTCACCAGTACAATGAAGATGACAAAACAATTAATTGGAAACAAATATTAATCCATACTAATATTATAAATGAATAAAACTGACACAACTCGGGTACAAAATGAATATTTCAAGCCAGTGCTCCGCAACCGGTGTGCCTTGAGCCGATACAGGTGTGACGCGGTCAAATAAGACAACATTCTAACTAAATCTAACTAACTATTATCTTATCTCTTTCTGATATTAATTTATCAAATATTTTTGTGTACCGTATATTATATTATTTTCACATATATACTTACTGTTAACTAATTTTCATTATTTGTTTTTAACAGTAATTTGTTGATACCATTTTTTTATACTTATAAGTATATGAAAATGTATTTATTTTTTTGTTTGAATTCTTTACAAGTTATTTACAATTTACTTTTTAATTCAATTACTTTTATTATATCCATTTATTTCTTTTTTTTCTTTTTTACTATGTAAAGTTTCACTTTTTATTTTGCATGGCAGTATGCTTCTTATTGTTTCTAAATGTATACAAAAAAGCATTGTTTATCTTTTAATTTTTTACTCACTATGTTTGTACTTAACTGTATATTTTTTGTAAATGCCCCTTGGGCGTATTGCAAAATTAAATAAATAAATAAATGATATATATTAACTGATATTATATGTAATGACTCCCGTAAAATGCTTGGTTTTGTTCTTAGAAATGCCAAGATCTTTTCTAACACTCAGATTATGAGGACATTGTATAATTCCTTGGTAAGAAGTCGTTTGGAGTTTAGTTCCATTATTTGGTCGCCACATGAGGCTCGATACTCTTTGATGGTGGAGAGAGTGCAGAAAAAATTTCTGCTCTATCTGTACCTAAACGAGTGTGGATATTATCCTTGGCTCTTCCCAACCGACTTTTTACTGGGGATGCTAGGCTATCGGTCATTATGGAGGAGGAGGGACGTTCATTTGGGTGTTCACTTTTTCCAGGTGATCGGTGGTCGCATACATAACTCAGAAATTCTGATGGATGTAGGTCTGTTCGTACCTGATAACTATCTTCGACAAAGACAGCATCGATTGTTTTACCTACCGCGATGCAGAACCAACCTGCCAATGGTTATGCCAGTTGGTAGAGCAATCTTGCTACTTAATCGCATCGCCTCGGATGTCGACATATTTCACGGCAGTGGGCCTTCCCTTACGAAAGTACTTTCTAACTTTTAATTTTTCTTTTTACATTTTGATATATTATTTTAATAACATAACTATCTACTGTAATTTGTGATATATTATTGTATTTAGAATGAATTGGGTCTTTTTTCTGTAATGTTCTAAATATCTGAATAAATAAATGAAATGAAAAAAAATATGAAATTAACATTTTAGAGAAGGTAATATAGAAGTCTAGGCATCTACAGGGCTTATTTGTTTATTTATTTATAAATTCATTAAAAAAAATAATATACATACTTAATAACAGAGAATCTATATAAAACCAATTAATGTAAAATAAAAACGGAGTGTTCTCTGTTTATGGTCTCCATCTAACATGGCACAGCCTGTTCTAAGATGGATATTTTCTATCTTTAGAGCATAAGTAGTCCTATCCTAATAAAACAATAACATAAAAAAGAAAAATTTAAACTACTTAATTATAAATGCCTAGCTAATCAAATGTAAGACATTTAAAATCGTTATTGTACAAATATAAAGTATATATATGTGCCAAGAATACATGTTACTTAAACATAAATAATATAGTGAGATATATAATAAAACAAATATAAAGCAATGAAATACATGAAAATATAAATAATAATATGGAAAAAATAAATCTTTTTTGTGTTTGTGCTGCCATCCAGCGCTAGATAGCTTCATTACCAATCCCAAACGTTTACTTACGGAAATCTAGAGAACATTTAATGGAACTTCGGCGAAGTGAAGCCTTAACGTGCCGTCATTACGAGGGCGGATTGAAAATGAAGCTACCTAGCGCTAGGTGGCAGCACAAACACATTTTTTTTTCCAAATTGCGATTTGTCAAACGGCAGCTGTTAAAATGTCACCCAAATTTATCGATTAGTTTATTTGTTGTAGTCGTTTGAAGTAAACAACTTTTGTGTTTCTAGAAAAATGGAAAAGGGCGAATTTCGTGCAGTGATTAAACACTATTAGTTGAAAGGGAAAACGGCGAAAGAGACAAAAGAAAAGCTCGATAAACATTATGGTGAGTCTGCTCCGTCAGATTACATGGTAAAATATTTGATTGCTGAATTTAAACGCGGCCGAACAAGCACTGAAACAATACCATCAACAGGAAGGCCAAATAAGGTGGTTATTAAAGAAAATATCAAGAAAATCATCGATATAGTTATGAATGATCGCCGAGTGAAGATGCGTGAGATTGTTGAAATGGTAAACATCTCATATGAACGTGTGTTCAACATTTTGCATGAACATTTGCATACGCAAAAGCTATCGGCAAGATGTGTGCCGCGTTTGCTCAGTGTCGAACAAAAACGAGTTCGATAGACTACTTCACAGCAGTGTTTGGCCATGATAAAGCGTAATCCTGTTGATTTTTGGCGTCGATTAATAACTGCTGATGAAACGTGGGTGCGCCACTATACACCTGAAACCAAAAATCAATCGAAACAATGGGTGGACGCTGGTGGAAGTGCTCCGAAGAAGGCAAAGGCAGTGAAATCGGCTTGCAAGGTTATGGCCACTGTATTTTGGGATGCACTCGGAATATTGCTCATTGATTATCTTGAAAAAGGATCCACAATCACAGGAAAGTATTATCGTGCATTATTGGATCAATTGAATGATGCAATTAAGGAAAAATGACCACATTTAATGAAGAAAAAAGTACTCTTCGAGACAACGCACCGGTTCACACAGCATTAGATACGATTCTAAAATTACGTGGAATACACTTCGAATTGGTTGATCATCCACCTGATAGTCTAGATTTCGCTCCTAGTGACTTTTTCCTTTTTCCAAACTTGAAAAAATGGCTCGCAGGAAAAAGATTCAGCTCAAACGAAGAAGTGATTACCGAAACTAACGCGTATTTTGAGAAGTTCCCGAAATTGTATTATTCAGATCGTAAAAAAGGTTGGAATATCGTCTTACTAAGTGTGTCGAAGTAAAAGAAGACTATGTCGAGAAATAAATGATTTTTGAAAAAAAAAAGTTTTTTTCCTACCTAGGTAGCTTCATTTTCAATCCCCCCTTGTAATATAGTTTTTATGTACGTATTATTATCAAATAAAAAATAAAAATTTATTGTAAAATTTTGTATCAATTTAATATCTATATGTATATTGTATATTTTAGCTTTTGATGTGCCGCGGAATTCTAGGAAGAACTTCGGTGTGTCGTAGGTAAGAAAAGGTTGCCGAGCACTGTTTTAAGCGATGATCGAATCTATTTTGCAACGAAGGTGATTTATCGCGCATATTTACAACTTGACCCTATCAAAGAAGCTACGCCGTGGTGAGTCAGTCGATATATTAAGTTATGACGTCGATAAAATAATAATATGACGACTGGCGGCCTCTAAGACGTAATGGCTAAGACGTTTGACTTACACACGAAAGGTTCCGGGTTCAATTTCCGGTGAGAATTAAAATGATCCAGGATCTACAGTACTCTATAGTAAAGAGAATTGTACCTGCAGAGATTTACGAACAAAGAAGTAATAATGATCTCCTGTACAAAACAATCAAAACTCTGGCTGTTCGAGGACTACTGTGGCTTTGCATCATTTTGGAACAATTTAATAGTATTACATTCAAGTTTCCTCTCAAACATAACCATAATACCCGCTTCACGTATAATGATGGCTTGGTAGTACCAAAACTATGTAATAAGTATGGAAATAGAACTCTCAAATATTTAGTACCTAGTATTTTTAATTTATTACCAAAAGAACTTAAATTTAACTCACATTGTAACAAGAGCAAAATAAGAGAGTGGCTACTCGATCAAAACTTTATATATGAATAGTAGCTTATGTGTAAATATTTTAATTTTTCATATATTTTCTTGTATTTAAAAAAAAATAAATTATATTATTATTTGTAAAAACATGTTTATTCTGATCTTTCCGGCTGTTAATTTTTATCTGTTATTCATTGCTTGTATAAATGTAAATAATATTATTAAGTTAGCATAAATATATCTTCACCAACAAGCTACAGAAAGTGGCTTGGTGGGATTTTAGTTTTAGTAAAAATATAACAAGTGATTTTTTTTTTATTGTAAAAATGTATAATTATACTATTAAAATTTAAAAAAGACAAAGGAAAGTTGTTTGACAGAAAAACGAATGCCTATTCATAAAACCACTCTGCGCCGCATCAAACATCAAGACCTCAAAGGGTAAAAATGTGGTCAATAGAGAAATATCATCTTTTTTTACAATTTTAAATTAATAGTCTATAAAATACAGCCGAGTAAGAAAAAAAAAATTTATACAAAGTAGCAGCCGTAGAATTAAGAATAGTCCAGAAACCGCATACGCACATCAAACAGAAGGCGACTAAACTACTCATAAATGAGTAGGTTTACGTTTTGTCCCATTAGTTTTCTTGTAGACGTCGCTCAGTACGCAACTCCTGATTAGAATTCAACTATGCCGTGTTGTGTCCTCTTAAAGTGTAGAAATACTGCTAGGATCTTAAAGAAACAGGGTGGGATCACATTTCATATGTAATTAGCAAATGAATGTGTATGTAGCAAATGCATTAATTAAAAATTGAATTATTTTTTCATCTGTCAGATTGTCGAAGAAACGAAATTGATATTTCGTTAGTGTTGCCAGGGTAGTAATTTTTTTACCCTACTTTGCTCATCTGATGAGAGAAGTAATGAAAATTGGACCTCGGATTAAACAACTCTGCGGTGAACATTTTACTGACGTTATCTTTAAAACATCAAATATTATTTAACATGATATAAATATATATGTTTTATGTAAATTAAAATTTGTTTTATATTTTAAGTTCAAAGTTCATAAATTCAATTACTCTCATTAAATGACCATTTACTTATCCACTCTGTTGTGTCAATCAATGTTTCCGCGTGCACAATAAAATTTTAGAGAAATTAACAGATTGCTTTTTTTCAACTTTACATTTGCATTATGATTATATTTATTCCCATCGTGCAACATTACGCGGCGACATCACGAATGCCCACTTTCGTGGGGCATAGTGGGGGGATTATTGGACACAGTCCTATGTATTCTAATATGATTCTACGCTCCTTATGGACTGTTCTTAATACCATGGTAGTAGCATAAAAAATATTTTTAAATTAATAATTTTTAATTCCCGCTAAAACGGTTCGCCGCATTGGCGCGCCTCTAATACGTCACGATTCGGTTAAATTTTGAACTTTGTGACCGTTTAAATTTAAATAGAACATCGTCACGAATTTCGACGTCACAATTGTCAAGGCCAAACATGTTGCGTTTTTGTGGGGACATATTTTTTAACAATTTTATTTTTTAAATTATGTAAATATTTCGCCATCATATTCATATTGATTTTGGAAATAAAATATTTAAAAAAAAATCCATTTCATTTATTTTTATTAAATTCGTAGTATCTGTTGTTCTATTTTTTGTTTATGATAATTTCCTTTTTTTAATAATTGTATTAGAAACGCGCCGATAAACGATAATTATTTTTTTGTTTGGCGCGATCTAGATTTAGTTTATTTTATACGTTTGCATAAATAATAAAAATAAAATATTATGAGTTTATCACTGCATCAATATACACTTGAAATCACAAATTGCATTATTGCCAACATAATTGCAACCACAAACACTGCCCAAATAATGAACATAGTATACTATGCACACGCGTCCGATTCACCGCGCCTATAAAAAATACTAAAGAAATTGCAATATTTTTCATACGTAGAAAATTAGTACATTATAAAAAAATAACATGTGGTTTGTTCGAATCGATTAGCGAAATCGTCACATACTATAAATAGTAACCGACACTACTCGGAAGAACGTCGTATGCAACATTATTGACTTATTCATAATATTTTCAATACAGTGCCGTCGCGTCGGTGAGCCTGGTAAACATCCAAATGTTTGTACAGTGGTGCCTCACACAACGAACTTAATTCGTTCCAGGAGCAAGTTCGTTATGCGAAAAGTTCGTTATGTGAAACGCGTTTTCCCATAACAATACATGTTAAAAAAAATAATTCGTTCTGTAGCATAAAATATGGTAAGATGACATAAAAAAAAGATAAATTTTTTGTTATTATTTTTATTTAGATACATCTAAAAACATAATGAAAAAAACACACATTTTTTAATTTTAAGAAATAATCGAATCTTGCACATCTTCATCCATTTTCCGCTTTTTGGCCGATGGTGCAGTGAAAAACCTGTCCAAAGTCGTTTGTTTCTCTCTTTTCTTCAACATCTGCCGGAAATAACGGACAAGAGTATCGGAGTACAGGTCGTTGATCCTGTTTGCTTCAGCGGAATCCGGATAGTGGGCATTGGTAAACTCCTGAACTGCTTTCCATTTGACCAGGATGTTCTTGATGTCAGCAGTTGGAATTGGTTGATTGTTTGATTTTTGCTCCTCGTTATCAGATGACGCTTCCCTTTGAGCATTGTCCTGTTGTTGGGCCAGAAGTGTTTGGAGCTCTTCAGCTGTCAGCTCTTCTTTGTGTTCCTCAATAAGCTCCTCTACATCCTCTTCCTCTACCTCTAATTCTAACCTTTGGGCCACTGTGATGATGTCCTTCACCACTTCTGTGTCATCAACTACTGCTTCTTCTTGAATCCACGAAGGCACAAGCATCTTCCAAGCAGAAATGAGGGTCCTTTGTGACACTTCTTCCCAGGCCTTCTGTATAAGTCGTATTGCCAAAAGGATATCAAATTTCTCCTTCCAAAACATTCGGGTAATCATATTGTCTCCACCAAACTCGCATTCTTCAAACACCTTATTAAAGAGGGCTCTAGTGTAGAGTTTTTTAAAGTTCGCAATAACTTGCTGATCCATTGGCTGGAGAATGGATGTGGTGTTTGGTGGCAAATACTGCACCTTGATAAAAGGATAATTTTCGTGCGATTTTTTTGCGATACGTGCGTAAGTTAAGCGTACTACGCAGTGACTAACGAGTCTAACGACTGCCTGCGCGGGAGGATGCAATTAATCGGCAGTGATCGTAGAAGATCGGGCGACTTCGTTGTAATGATGAACGATTGCTGCGACACGTGCGTAAGTTAAGCGTACTGCTCAGTGACTAACGACTGCCTGCGCGGAAGGGTGCAATAAATCGGCAGTGATCGTGTGAAGTGGGCGACTTCGTTGTGTGAAGCGAAGTTCGTTGTGTGAAGCGAAGTTCGTTGTATGAATCGTGAAATGAACGAAAAGGAAGTTCGTTGTGTGCAGCGTTCGCTGTGCGAGGCGTTCGTTATGCGAGGCACCACTGTATGTGTAAAGCACCACCCCCCAGTAAATGACCATTGGTTAATAAAACACAATATAATAAGAATTGCTACATGTGTCCAGTCAAAAATCTTTTAACACTAGAAACTGTGACAAAAGCAGTAGGCGGACACATCTTTTGGTAAGAAACAAATCTATCAGTTTTGAACTGTGAGTTGTCAAAAGGTAATAGTGCGTTTTCCCGTTATTGTTCTGAGATTGATAGTGTTTTTATAAGGAAATGTGTCAAGCGTTTTATTTGATGCTATTTCTTATGCAATTCTTTGAATATATCCACATTCTAATGTGTTAGGGTGTTTTATAATGTTATGATGTAACTAAATCTGAGTATTATTTTTTTCTGGGGTAGTGTGAGTTGTCAAAAGGTAATAGTGCGTCTTCCCGTTATTGTTCTGAGATTGATAGTGTTTTTATAAGGAAATGTGTTAAATGTTTTATTTGATGCTATTTCTTATGCAATTCTTTGAATATGTCCATATGTAGTCAAGTCCATCAAAGATTTAGGAGTTGTTTTGGACTATAAACTGACATACAACGAGCATATAGATAATACAGTAAATAAATCACTGAAATTACTTGGCTTCATTAACAGAATATCCTCTGATTTAACTCATGTCCGTACAATCAAAACTCTTTATTGCTCAACTGTTCGTCCTCTTCTAGAATATGCCTCCGTGGTCTGGTCTCCATTCTATGTCAATCGCATAAATCACTTTTTTTTTTTTTTTTAAAGAAATATTTGCGTTCTTATGATTTACCCAAATATTTAATTTTGAGGGCCATTTTCAACGAGTTGTAAATAACTCACTATTAGAAAATGGAATCAAGTTGGGGTAGAGTGGGATTCGAACCACGGACCTTTGGTCCTTGAGTCCGAGACACTAGCCACAGGACCACAACCCGATTTAAATTGTTTAAATTGAATCAGTCCAACATCGCTTGCTTCGAAAAATAGCGTGGATGCTTGGACTAGAGAGAGATAATTATTCTTATGCTGAAATAGAGTCAATGTTAAATATTTCTAGTCTACAAAAACGTAAAACTAATATTGACTCCATATATATGTTCGGCATACTAAATGGTATAATCGATGTTCCATCATTACTGGGACAAGTAAAATTCAATATTCCGACTCGTAGATTGAGAAACAATGAAGTACTGTTCATCGATCAGCATAGAACAAACTATGGCCTAAATTCTCCAATGACCCGCCTTTGTCGTATTGTTAACTCAAGACAAGATCTGGACTTTTTTGGTTTAAGTTTACAGCGATTTAAACGAGCACTAAATAAATAGTCCAGATCTTGTCTCGATGTCCCTTATGTTTGTCAATGCTTCTTTCTTTTTTTTTAAATGTTTTAAACTATTCTTTTATTGTAATATTTAAACCTTATAAATTGTATACATGGACAATGTCCGTTAATAAATAAATAAAGGATTTCGCTACAAGCTGAACCTTAAACGGTCATTCATTGGTGCTTTGACCCTAGAATGATTTAGCGAGGAACTTCAGCCCTACGGGAAATCGGATACAATAAATGTTTTCTTGCGCGCGGTAAAAATTGGAGCAAAATTAAAATATAAAAAAAACATTTTGATAAAAACGGACTACTTTGAACGACGCCACTGGTTCATGTGAATCAACCAATGATAAGAAAGTTATGAAAGATTTCCGGTTTGCTTGCCGTGAATGAACCAATGGGCAGAACTGATCGAGAATAAGCGGAAGAGAACCTCTGACGTCACACGCGGAGTTATTTCAGAAACACAAATCTTTAAAAAATCCTAGCGGTAATAATACGATATATAAAAATTGAAAAAAAAAAATTTGGCGTAGTTTAATAGTCTTTTAACAAATCCAAAAAAAAAACCACTGAACTTCCTCATTGTATTGATGTTTTTTTGTAGATATTTCTTGATAAAACTCCATAGTTAATGATATACTCGGATATGAAAACTTATTGTCACGCACGCGTAATACGGAGACATGGCATGACCAAATCCAACAAATACAAGGATTTTGATTTAAACAAAGTATTTTGATTCCAACAAAGTATTTTGATTTAAACTAAGTATTTACATTTAAACAAAGTATTTTGATTTCATCAAAGTATTTTTATTTAAACTAAGTATTTAGATTTACACAATGTATTTAGATTTAAACGAAGTATTTTGATTTAAACAAAGTATTTTTATTTTATATTTGCGTACACAAGATATTATGTTAAACGGACACAACTTATGTTAGTCAAAATACCAAAGTACTGGGTGCTAACATAAGTTGTGCCCATTTAACACAATATCTTATAAAGCAAACATTTTCACAATTTATTTTAACGCCTAATATTTTGATTTAAAAAAATTAAATACGTAGTAATATACATTAAATTATAGGCTTGTAGTGTCTCAGATTCACGGATCGAAAATCCGTGGTTCGAATCCCACTCTATCCCAACTTGATTCCCATTTTCTAATAGTGAGTTATTTCCAACTCATTGAAAATGGCCCTTAAAACGAAATATGTGGATAAATCATAGAAACGCAAATATTTATTTTTTAATAAAAAAAAAACTTATTTATTTTATTAATTTATTTAATTTTACAATACGCTCAGGTGCACTTACAAAAATAATACAGATTAGTAGAAACATAGTAATAATTTTTAAAATATACAGAAACATTTTTTTTTTAAAGGGATGTAGAAATAAAAAAAGCATAGTGCAATGCAAAATCAAAAGTTAAACTTTGCGCAATAAAAAAGATAAAAACGTGGATATAATGTAACATTAATAGTTATAGTCCTTAAATATAGTAACGTCTAAGGAGTTATTTATATTGACACACGAAAAATCCTTCGCATCTGGAGTGTTAATTGTTTTTTTTTTTATACAATGCTTTACACATAAATCAACATAAATATATGAAATCAGCTTTGAAACTAAATATTTTGAGTTTGTCCAAATTTTTGTAGACAAGGACTGGATTCAACTCCCTGGGGAGCTGTTTATATTAACATATTACAACAGAGATGAAGAACATTTAAGAGAAGGTAATATAGAAGTCCAGGCATCTACAGGGCTTATGACCTGTCAATGGCTGGTTTAAATGGCCACTTTACATATAGGCAGAATGGTGAATGTTACACAGTGTGTAAAGTGGCCACTTAAACCAGCCATTGATAGGTCAGAAGCCCTGTAGATGCCTGGACATCTATATTACCTTCTCTTAAATGTTCTTCATCTCTGTTGTAATATGTTAATTTAAAACTAAAAACAAAAACTAATATAAACCTACTTATAAATGACGTTCTTACAAGGTTACATCATTTTGCAAAAACGATAGAGATGGACAAATCGATCAATGTAAATTGATCGAATAAAAAAATTATTCATTTGATGTTGTTCATAAAAAAATGAAAATGTCGTATTTTTTGGTAAATAATTGTCTTAGACACACTATAATAGGCTTGTTTCTGCGTTTTTATATCAATTTTCGAAAACAGAGTTTCATGATTCGGTACATGATCGGTGAACATTGATTTCCCACAGCTATATTTTAAGGACTATAGGCATAAAATTATGCATTGAAAAAAGTTATAACGAAAAACGTTAGGTATATAAAGTAAATAAGAAAAATTAAAAAGCAAATTGTAAATATTTTTTAAGTATATTTAAATAAATTTAAACAAATAAATTTAAATTTCTAAATTTTGACGGTGAATCGTTTTGCTGGATGACTAAATTAGTATTAGTATTCAATATTAAGTAACAGTGCTGCATGGTGGCACAAGGCCAGAAGTATTGGACACAGTTCATTGTTTATTGTTTTTTGATTACATCAACAATAAACATAATGGATTATTGTATTTTTGTGTACCCACCGAATCACCTGTGCACCTGTGAAAGTTGACGAAATATTCACTGTGGTTGTTTTGCGAAATTCCTTTTCCGAAAAAATATTATTACAGCTATTTTTTGATAATCAGAAACATACGAAGGCGGATTGAAAATGAAGCTACCTAAGTAGGAAAAAACTGTATTTAGCAACAAGCCAAAATAAGTAGAGTAATTAAAATTCAATTAGGGTATACTATAGTATATTAGAGGAATATTTTGGTTATATTGGGGAAAAACCTTCCATTATTTAAAAATATTTGTCTTAAAAAGACTTAAAAATTTATATTTTGGCTTGTATAGAAATCCACAAACATAAAATAGCAATTATTTTTAGTATATAAGGAAACTTTGTAAATATTTAAGTTAGTTTGTTTGAAAATGTCCTAACAAGACGAAACGCGTCACAATATACCCTTTGTATATCTTGTAAAAAATAAAGTAGAATTATAATCCAATAAACTTGTTTTATTTTGAATGCATTACCAAATTCAATAACAATGGCGCGTGATCATTACTTTTAACTACAGTGTGGATATCTGTTAAGGATATTCCATCTTTCCTGCATTCTGCTTCAAGATTATGGCGTTGCAAACTGAAAAATGGGCACTGAAATAACAGATGTTCGATACTCTGTGAAGAAATATCATCGCATGGACAATAGTCAGCATTCCTTAATTTGAACCTATATGGGTAACTTCTCATAGCTCCGTGTCCGATAAAAATTTGGGTCGTTTCGACAGTACTTTGGTGATGATGACGGAAAATGTACATTTATCTTCCATTTAAATAAATTGGTTTTACCCAGAGTGATTATTCTCTAGAGAAGCCCTTGAGCTAATTTTTACTCTAAGGGGTTTGATTTTATTATTGATACGTTGAGCAGGATTATACAATATTTACGACCATCGCTTATTATGGCGTAAATTCACCCCGGATTACGGCAGTTTATAAAATTTCAATAAATTATTCTTACCGTTTTACCCCTCCAACTCTCCTTTCTTTTTACCCTCGGCATTCTGTTTCACAAGTCACGCTGTTTCACAGTTCACACTTCAATTTTCAATCCATCACAATGAGGAACTTCAGCCCTCCGGGAAATTGGATAGAAAAAATGTTTTCTTGCGCGCTGTAAAAATTAGAGCGTCAAATTGTACGGCAAAGTTTCTTGAAAATGTACGAAAAAAATAATAATATATATTTTTATAAAAACGAACTATTTTGAACGAAGTCACTAGTTCATATTTTTTTATTTCAAAATACAAAAATGTACAAAACATAATTGTATTACCATAAGTTAGCTAACTCATTCTGGGATAGATATAATTAAAGATTATCAGGTAAAAATACATTTAGTTAAACACAATTAAAACAAAAATGGACAAATCTCGGAAACCTTTTTAAAAACAAATTATAATATATTATTTAATATTAACTTACATAGATCAAGGGTTATCGAGAAATAATTTAAGGAAATTTTCAATTAACATTTTCAATTAATATTTTCAATTAACATTTTCAGTCAAAATTTCAAATCAACCCATTGTAAGGGAGCTGTGAAAGACATCCGGTTTACTTGTGTTAAACGGACCAATCGTCAGAACCGACAGATAATAAGCGGAAGACGTCACACACGGATTAATTTCCCAAATACAAAACTTTAAAAAATCATAGCGCTGATAATACGATAAATAAATTATATACATTTTTTTAATGGCTTAGTTTAATAATATATTAACAAATAAAAATATACTGAATTTCCTCATTGGCTTTTAACTACCCTGGCAATTAAACGATCAATGGGGGGGTCTTTCCGCGTTGTTTTTATTTTGAAATAAGCATAAAAGTATTTAAGCAAAGGTGATAATATTTTTTCCGTGTGACGTTGGATAAATTTTCTACAAACGTTTGAAACACGCATATTCTGAATTACTAGAAAATGAGACGTTTCGCGCCCTATGCGACAAACGGTATGTATGACGTTTTCCCGCCATTCCTGTGCGCGATTTTTATTAGAAGAGCAGTCCGCGTCATGACGCGCGACGTCAAAATGACGTACCGCCAACTGCAAGCCGTTTTGTGGGTGTTTATTTTTAAATCAGAAAATTATATATGAAAACCTGTTTTGAATACATTGATAGTTATTTATTTATTTATTATATATACGGCCTAAGCCAATTACAACAGTTACATGAAGAAACATAAATGCAAGAAACTGAACAAAAAGAACATAAAACTATTTAGCAAGACAAACAAGGGCAAAACAATAATTATATGCAATATATTTAAAAAAACGAAAGACCTTAAACTTTGAGCTAAACCATGCCAATCCAACTACATCCCACACTGTTTAGTCGCGAAGAGATCTACGAAAAGCCGGAAGATCTATCCCAAAGAATTCCAAGTCGTGTGATGAATTGACTAATCTACACATTCTGGACATTGGGGCATAAAAACCAAAGTTGCTCTTGGAAGAATAGAAGATTTTGACTTCTGGTGACACGGTTGGGAACATGAAAATAAATTGATTGCAACAGAGATGGGACATCACTTATAGCATCAAGTATTTTGAAAATGCATATAGGGTCCATCTCAGTTCTACGTCTCTCCAATGAAGACAGATTAAGAGATTGCTCTACTTCAAAAAAGGAATAATTAAAATCGTAAAACTCCGTTCTAAATATATCTTATTCGTATTTATAACGTTATTCCCGACTTACAAAAACACCCTATCCAAACGAGTATAAATACAAACTATCATTTCTTATTAGTTCAAACGGTGAGATGAATTGAAAACAATTGAAACTATGAGCTGTCACTTATGTACCCGATTTAAACTCTGGCCCTTTTCACACATGCCACGCAAATCCACCCGGTCCGGTAAGTTTACCGCGTTCATCCTACAAACGCATTCACATCGAGTCAGCTTTTGTAGGGTGATCCCGGTAAAATTACCGCGCCGGGTGGATTGGCGTGGCATGAGTGAAAAGGGCCATACCGGGTCGTCTAGATTTTTACAGCACGTGTGAAAAGGTGACACATTTTGTATGCGTTTGTAGGATAAACGCGGTATTTGCGTGGCATGTGTGAAAAGGGACTATGAGCTGTCACTTATGTACCCGATTTAAACTATGGGCTGTCACTAAAGCAGCCGATTTAAACTATGAGCTGTCACTTATGTTCCCGATTTAAACTGTGAGCTGTCACTTATGCAGCCGATTAAAAACTTTGAGCGGTCACCTGTATAAACAAATGAAAGTAAGAGCTGTCACTTATGTGATTAAAACTATTAATTAAAATTAAAACTTATTTAAAACTAATTAATAAGCCGATTTCAACTGTGAACTGTCACTTATGTAGCCGATTTGAAGATTGAGCGGTTACATATAGAACATATTGAAGTAAGAGCAGTCACTTATATAGCCGGTTAAAACTTTAACTTGTCACTTATGTAGACTATTAAAACTACGAGTTGTCACTTGAGCAGCCGATTTCAACTTTACGCTGTCACCTCTAGAAACGAATTAAACTAATATCCGTCACTTGAGTATCCGATTTAAACTATTACTAGTCACTAATGTAATCGGATTTGTCACTTATTTAATCGATAATCGATTTAAACTTTGCGCTGTCACTTACGTAGCCGTAAACTATGATCTGTCCTAATTTTTTAGCAACAGAGAGGGAAAACATTTTTGAAAAGGGAATATGGAAGTCAAGGCAATAACAGGGCTTATGATCTGTCGTTCGCTGGTTTTAGTAGCCACTTTACACACTGTGTAACATTCACTATTCTACCCATGTTTTTATATCCACATTTCCTCAACTCTTCCATCTGTTGATTTTTGCGAAGAAGAGCTGAAACATTTATCGTGTGAGTGAGATTCATCCGGATGAACTAATTCACCAGCTGGGCAGCAACGCCTAAAAACCATTTTCCAATTTTTATACTTCTTTTTTTACCAGATATTTAAATCAACAATGTTTTGAGTATGTCTAAATGTTTGCAGACTGGCTGAATTTCCTCCTGGGAGCACTAGGAGTATAAAAATTTGAAAATTGTTTTCAGGCGTTGCCTAGTAGGTGAATTGGTTCAGCCGGATGAATCTCACGACGACGACGTTTGAAATTCTAGACCCCATTTACTAAATTTAGATATTTGATAACATTCAATTATCTATCCTTACCTCTGTTTTGTATAAATACATTGAACTCTTTAATAAAGCTACCAGTCTCGAAGATGTCGCGAAAGCGATGAAACCGGTCACTGGATATTCCAAATTTGTGGATTAAAGTATCACTCGTCTTTTATTTACATAATAAAAAGAGAAAATATGCCATTAATAGTAAAGAAATGAGACATAATTATTATAAATTAGAAAACATACCGATAATAATAAAAATTATGCTATGAGTTCTGTTTGAAAAAAATTGAGTGTCACTTTGATGCGTGACACCATTTCTATTTTTTAATCATTAACAGGAAAACCAAAAAAAAAATCAAATCTGCGGGGCGCCAATAGATATGAAATAAGGACAAAAATAAAGCATGGCTGTGATAATTTTAAAAGTACTCATTCATTGTACATATTATTATCTTAAGGCAGACGGGTTTTAGTTATTTGTTCAGCACTTTACAGACTCAACTGGTTAGAGTCTATGAAGAGATAAACTGATAAAATTACAAGGATATGCGGTGGGAGAGCGTTTTGATAAACAGGTATTTGAACACAGTTTTTCTGTCGCTCTATCGCAAACGCATCCACAATACTGCGCAAAAAATACAACTGCACATCGAACCAATTATGCATAAATAAAATCTATAAAATCAAGGTCTCGTATTCCCGATTTGTGCACCCCAAAAATGAACCGATTTTGTGATTTTTTTTTTTTTTTTTTTTAAAACAACAACAGACCATCACGCCGTTTTCTGTCGGGGTAGGCAGAGAGAACGCTATATCACTGTCTTTTAAAAAAAAAAATTTTAATTTTTTATTTTTTTTTATTTTTTAAAGAGTATTCAAAAACAAGAGAAAATTACATGGCGATGAAATACATATTAAGAGTAAAAATAGTTTTTAAAAAAACCCACAAAGGCATGGCCTGTTTGTGGGGGTATACAAAAAATGTTTATGAATTTTTTGCTCCTTTAATAGACATGTATAATATTTTTGTGTGATATAAGAAAGAGAAAAGAAAATATTCCGTAAAAGATTAGAGGGTACTTTTGTATTTTATAGTAATTAAATAAAAATATAAAAAAACATAAATATATTACTTATTATTAAAGGGCAACAAAATATATTATAGAAAAAAGAGTTCATATCTTTAGTTTGAATCCAGGATAGTGCGTGTTTTTAAAAGAAGGAAAATTTTGAAAGTTTGGGTTCGATGAAATATTATCAGTAAAAAAATAGTTTTAAAAATTTGGGCCTATAAAATATGCATGTCTCTGTGCTGGGCCTCGTTTTACAATGCATATAGTCCTCGCTACCTCTACATTCATACATCTTCCCAAGCACGCACGCCGATTATTCCTACTCTTGACATGTCCATCTTGAAGTATTTGATGGACTCGAACGTGCCATGTCTTTCTCGGTCCTCCTCGTTTCCTGCATCCATCAACATTCGCATCGTAGATTCTTTAAGCCGTTCTTTCGCTGTCCATTCGCTCTACTTGTCCAAACCAACGCAGCACCCCTTGCTCACCAAGTCTCAGCCTTACAAAAAAATATCAGAATAAAATTGGCTGTGTTTTTAAACATTTGACATTTAAAAGTAGAACCCCGTACAATTCTAAAGACAAATTATTTGTAGCCGCTAAACGTCAAAACCCGCTAAACGTTGCGAATCATGGCTACCCCGGAAACCGGAAACCCATCACAACATAACAAGGCTACAATATTGATTGGTTATTGTAATCACGTGAACCTGCGACGTTCTGAAGTGGTTTTGGAGAAACTTTGCCGTATAATTAAATGCTCTTATTTTGTCGGCCTCGTGGTGTAATGGTCAGCGCGTTCGCCTACCATGCGAGAGGTCTCGGGTTCGCTTCCCGACACGGTTGACATGAAATATTTATTTAAAGGGGTGTTTTCACACCAGAATATTTCATAGTCTCTGGACTGGCATCTGAAGCGTAAGACTGATCGTCTTACCTTCATGTAACAAAAATGATCAAGGTACGCTGTGACTGGGGCACCAATGCAGTCCCTTGTGCACCATTAGGTGCGGAAAGGGGGACGATGATGATGATGAATTTTTAGCGTGTGTAAGAAAACACTTTTTATATCCACTTTCCCATAGCACTGAACTTCCGCATTTCGAATTTCGCCACTATAGTTTTTATGTACCTGCGTTGGATTTTCAAACGCTTTCAACGACGCGCGAGTCTAGGTGAAAAGAATATTCATACATGACGAACAAAACTGACTGATAAAGAAAAATAAACGGAATTATGTTCAGCGTCATACTTACGTTGGTATGCAGTTTACATAAGATAAAAAAATCCAAATAAAATCTTATCACGCTTATCGAGGCGTATTATTATTCAGTTCTACTGAGCACAGTTTTTTTTAATTGCGAATAGTTATGAATATTTACAAAAAAAAAACGTTAAAGCCGATAGATTTTTTTTTTCATTGTATCTTTATATATATATAATTCTCATGTACGTGTGGTTTTCAGCGAAATGTAGATCTTTGCGCTGCGCGTGTTCGTAGACTTGTTCGAAAATCTTAGAGAAAACAGATCGGACCGTAATCGGTCGATAATTAGAGACGTTTTTACGGCAGTCACTTTTATGTAAGGGAACAATTTTAGATTTTACATAATCAAAATGGTGAATCCATGAGAGCTGTGAATCTATGTAGATTCCCAAATATTTTGTCACGTCAGTTCAGTGTCAGTCAGTGGTTCGAACCAAGAACCTCTGATCTGTGAGCCCGCGACACTACCACGGAACCACAACCCGGTTCCTTTTATTATTGCAACTGTACATATACAAGATAAAAATAATTTTGCGATAAAATTTTAAAATGACAAACATTTAAACATAATTATTTTCACGCCCGCATCCTGCCGATTGTCAAGGAGTTTCCCGGTAATAAGATAAGCATTTGTATTTTTCACTAAAACTAAACTAGCCCGCCTGGGGACCGGTATCTCAAGAGAGACGAGCGGAACAACATTGACAGACATCTCAACCGATATGACGTCATTTGAATCGGGTTGTGGTCCCGTGGCTGGGGGTCTCGAACTCACGGCTCAAAGGTCCGTGGTTCGAATCCCACTTCTCCCCAACTTGATTCCCATTTTCTAATAGTAAGTTATTTACATCATCATTATCATCATTCCCTTTTCGCACCTAATGATGCATAGAGCACTGCACTGGTACACCAATCGCAGCGTATCTTGGTCATTTTCTGTTACATGAAGGTAAGATGATCAGTCTTTCGCTTCAGGTACCAGTCCAGGGACTATGAAATATTCTGGTGTTTTGTATCAACCGTGTCAGGAATCGAACCCGAGACCTCTCGCATGGTAGGCAAACGCGTTGACCATTACACCACGAGGCCGACGGGTAAATCATAACGCATTTTTTAAATAGTGAATGTGAAAATCGAGACATTTACATTTAGAGGACTTATGACTTGCCATTACGTGTCCGAACGGACGAAGAATACAGTTATGTGTGTTACCCACTCGATAGCTGCTCTCAGGTAATAATCCCGAAAAAGGAAATCGAGAGGAAATAAGTCTGTCTAGTAGCGTTAGCCGACCACGCTTGGTTGAGCCGATAATTTGTTTCGATATAAACAAACAAATGAACAAACCATTACGCCGTTTCCCCGTACGGGTAGGCAGAGAGGATAGAACGCCATATCACTGTCTTTGCATACAGACCTAGCTTCCTCTACATTCATACATCTTCTCACTAACGCACGCCGATTATTCCTACTCTTGACATGTCCATCTTCAATGATGGACTTGATCGCGCCATGTCTTTCTCGGTCTTCCTCGTTTTCTGCATCCATCAACATTCGCAACGTAGATCCTTTTGGCCGCTCTTTCGCCGTCCATTCGTTCCACATGTCCAAACCAACGCAGCACCCCTTTCTTGATTCTGTCAACAATGCATGTCTCGGCCTCACACAGTTCACGGATCTCGACATTTGTGTACCTACCATATATCGTTTTACCACACATTCGCCTGAGGGAACGCATTTCGACAGCATTTAACTTACTTCGCTATCATACATTAGAGTTGGCACTAGAACTCCACTGTGAACTGCTAGTTTTGCCTCCAGCGATAAACAAACCTTTCACCCTGTTCCCGGCAATCACCCTCCTTTCAATATCTTTCTCAACAACAACAAACCATCACGCCGTTTCCCCGTAAGGGTGGGCAGAGAGGATAGAACGCCACATCACTCTATCTTTGCATACAGATCTCGCTCCCTCTACCTGCATTTACTTCTTATGCACGCGCGCCGATTATTCCGACTTTCAACAAGTCCATCTTCAAGTATTTGTTGGATTTGGTCATGCCATGTCTTTCTCGGTCTTCCTCTATTTCTGCATCCATCAACAAATCCCACAAAGGCATGGCCTGTTCGTGGGTATACAAGAAATGTTTATGAATTTTTGCTCCTATAATAAATAGACAGGTATAATATTTTTGTGTAATATAAGAAAGAGAAAATAAATTATTGTGTAAAAGATAAGAAGGTACTTTTTTATTTTATAGTAATTAAAAAAGGAAATAAAAAATATGAAAAAACCTTTAAAAAGCATTATTACAAGAATTTCCAAATAAACAAACCAGCCGCATTATACCAGATAAAGAATAGCCTATTTCACACATATCATTTTAATCTAAACGGCACGGTAAAATTATAGTGGATTGACATTTATCAGGTTCGTTTGTACCTATTTAAATTTGATAATATTTATATTTTTCATTTATTTTTACTAAATTCCATGGTTAGTGACTTTAATAAAAATATCAAGAAAAACGCCTCAAACAATATCTATTTTTTTTTTAAATATAGATATATAAACAAACCAGCTGCATTATACCAGACGAATAATAGCCTATTTCACACATATCATCTTAATCTAAACGGCACGGTAAAATTATAGTGGATTGACATTTATCAGGTTCGTTTGTACCTATTTAAATTTTATAATATTTATATTTTTCAATTATTTTTACTTAATTCCATGGTTAGTGACTTTAATAAAAATATCAAGAAAAACGCCTCAAACAATATCTATTTTTTTTTTAAATATAGATATATATTAGTGTTTTTATAATTTACCTAAATATTTCAATTTTTGTCGGCCTCGTGGTGTAATGGTCAGCGCGTTAGCCTGCCATGCAAGAGGTCTCGGGTTCGATTCCCGACATAATTGATATGAAATATTTATTCAATAGGGGTGTTTTCACACTAGAATATTACATAGTCCCTGGACTGGTAACTGAAGCGTTAGACTGATCATCTTACCTTCATGTAACAAAAATTATCAAGATACACTGCGATTGGAGTACCAATGCAGTGCCCTATGTACCATTAGGTGCGGAAAGGGAATGATGATGATGAAATATTTCAATTTTAGTGACCATTTTAGAGTTGTAACTAAAATTTTAAAAAGTTGGACTCGGACCTCTGATCCGTGAGACCGCAACACTAGCCACGGGACCACAGCCCAATTAAAATAATACAGTAAAACATAACAAAAGAGATTTTAATGATATTTTAACAAAATCATTATTTAAATTTAGTGAGTACTCTCAGGTAAAAATTCTGCAAAAGAAAATCGACTGGAGATTAGTCGATCAAATGGTGTACTGGTTATTGCGTTTTTCAGGCATTCAATAAATAAGATATTGTAAACCAATAAATATCGATCCACAGCATTCTGCAAATTTTGTGAAACATTTCAATTCAATTATCAATTAATTTATTTAAAAATAACATACACATAACAAGCTTAAATTAAAGACATACATATTTTAAAAAGAAAAAAACACATGAAAGAGACCCTAGTCGAAGTAGTAGGAGAATCCTGCTCCGGAAAACCCCTTCAGATACATGGAACAGATCAACATCCAGAGCGACGTTGTTCAGTATAGCTGTAGCCCTTCCAACAGGCACAACCATCGGCAGGTTGTTCCTGTATATTGGAATATGAAACAATATATACTGACACTGTCTTAGGTAATTATTAGGAACATACAAACCAATGCTCATCATAATCTCAAGATTATCGATCATACCGCGCAACAATCAATAAAAATGTGTAGTCAAATACACATTCCTTCTAGTCCCTAAACTGTTGTAGCCGAGCATACCCCGGAGAAACTCGGTCGGGTAGAGCCGAGGATAATACCCGCACTCTCTCATGTAGAGATATCTCAGAAGCTTCTTTTGGATTTTCTGTCATAAGAGAGTACTTCAGTTCATGTGTCCCCCAAATCATCGAGTCACTCTCGAGTCTATTTCGCACTGAGAAGTTGGAAAGAGTTCTCAGTATGCATGTATTTTCGAAAACCCTGGCAGTACGCAGAACATCTTCAGTGATCATGAAATGTCAGGGTGCTCACAAATCTTACGCCTAGATCCTTAACATTTGATGTGCGTATCAGATTCTGGTCATTTCATAAGTGGCCTTAATATTATGATTGAACGGATACCTAACTGATGAATTTGACCAACCGCTCAATTTCTTAGCCTTGTCGCGATCGACAAGCCTAATAGCCGCAATCAACCGGTTGGTCACCGCTGCTGTGAATTGGACCCTATATTTTTTATTTAATTCCAACTGATCTTAGATTTAATATTAGATGAAGCAAGAGATCGGAGGACTTACCAGAGCAGATTTGACTTTCTCATGCCTAGACATTCTTGCTGATGACATCCTAAATCATCTGTTACACGAAATCTGTAAACAAGATAATATGTTTTTAAAATTTTTTAACAATAAATCATTATGCCTTTTCCCCGTAAGGATAGGTCAGGTCTCTGCCAATCACGCCATCAATCAGCAGATATGATATAAAGTCGTGGGGACATTTGAATAAAACGAATATTGAAACGATCCTGGGTCTACAGTACTCTATAGTCAAGAGAATCGTACCAGCAGAGATTTACAGACAAAGAAGTGATAATGTTCTCCTGAACAAAACACTTAAAACTCTGCCTGTTCGAGGATTACTGAGGCTTTGCATGCAAGAACAATTTAATAAAAATAATTTCAAAGCTCCTCTGAGACATAACCATAATACACGCTTCACGTATAATGATGGTTTGGTAGTCCCAAAAGTATGTAATAAGTATGGTAATAGAACTCTCAAATATTTAGTACCTAGCATTTTTAATTTACTGCCGAAAGAACTTATTTTTAACACACAATGTAACAAGACCAAAATAAGAGAGTGGCTACTGATCAAAAGTTTATATATGAAGTAGTTATTAAACTCGCCTATGTGTAAATATTTGTATTTACATGTATATTCCTAATTTTTCCTGCTGTTAATTATATCTGTAAATTCATTGTTTTTATAAATTTAGATAATATTATATGGAGAACTGGCGTAGAATTTTGTACATTTATTCATTTTCTAATAATATAGCACAAATTTTACCTAACAATATTAGGCCAGCTTTTTATACTAATAATAACATAGGTAAAATATTAACAAATTGTAAAGATAAGGATGATAAATTAAATCATTCGGGAATTTATAAATTAAATTGTTTAAATTGCCCAAATTTCTATATTGGAAAAACTTCACGTAAATTTAAAGTTAGAATCAAAGAACATATAAGATGTCTGAGTAATAATAATTTTTCGGAATTCGCAAATCATCTTATATCCGAAAACCATGAATTTAATCAAGAAACGTGTGTAGAAATTTTGCATGTCAATAAAAATGGTTTTCATTTAGATAATTTAGAACGATTAGAAATTGGTAAAGCCATTAATCAAAAACTTCAAATAATAAATAATCAATCAAATTTAACTTCGAGTCCTCTTTTAAAACTATTCCCGTTATGATTTATTTTATCTTCTTTCTCTCTCTTTCTTTCAATTTTCTGTCTCTTTCATACAATATTTTATTATATAAATAGCAACGTGTGTAATTATAAGTTAGTTAAATTCCTGACGACGAGGTAGTAACCTCGAAACCGGTCGAAGTGTAATTAAAAAAATTAAGTGGTTTATACAAATTTATAAACAAATAAGTGTAAAATATCATACCACAAAGTAAAAAATGTTTTTGATAACAATAATATAAAATATTATATAAGTGAGTACTGATATAAATCTCCACCAACGAGCCACGGAAAGTGGCTTGGTGGGAATTCAGTTTTGGTAAAAAAAAAACATTTAAAAATTAATACTTCACTTCACTCTGTCTTTGCATACAAATCTCGCTTCCTCTATATTCGTACATCTTCTCATGCACACGCACTGATTATACTGACTTTTGACATGTTCATCTTCAAATATTTGTTTCTCAGTATCTCCGTTGAAGATGCGAATCGTGGCTCCTCACTAGGGCTCAAAACAGCAAAATACTGAGTTTCGAAAATAGGTGTGTCAGAAGAATCTTGGGTGGTATTTTTTTTTTTTGAAAAAGAAATATTTGCGTTCTTATGATTTACCCAAATATTTAATTTTGAGGGCCATTTTCAACGAGTTGTAAATAACTCACTTTTAGAAAATGGAATCCAGTTGGGGTAGAGTGGGATTCGAACCACGGACCTTTGGTCCGTGAGTCCGAGACACTAGCCACAGGACTACAACCCGATTTTTGACATTGTGAGGAATAAAGTAATAAAAGAACGGACGCAGCAAACTCTGGTGCTGGGCTATATACTGCGGATGCCTCCTGAGAGCCTTTAGCCATACTTGCCTACTTGACAAAGCATCGAGTTATCGACGTCCTAGACGCCCACTGCTAACTATTCGTCGGCAGTTTATGTCAGAACGGAGGGATGTCAAACCGACTTATGAGGACACACAGGAGCTGGTAGCCGATAGAGATGCATGGAGGTTTTTTTTGTGGACACAAATATGCTCCGACTAGAGAGCAGACATGGAATGATGATGATTAATTATAATTTATTGTTTTTGCCCCCAACTTCCAAGAAATGTAAGAATGTACAATGAACTGAAGTTGAACAGATTCAAATTGATATGATTTATTTAACTTTTTTAGTTATTTCAACGGTTTACACCTTTGACAAAGTATAAAATAATATTGAAAAACAATTATAATGAAACATAACACCATAAAAGAAAATCAGCAGAAAATAAGGAAATAATAAAGAAAAGTTAAATAAGAAATTATAACATAGATATGCAGAAAATTAACAATAATATTTAAACTCTTTATTTTAAAGAGTTTAAATATAACAAGTATTGAAGTAACAGAGGCGATGTATCATAGCATAAACAGTGAAACAAGTATAAAACTTCGTACATTTTTATAGTTTAGAAAAAAGGTGATTAAAAATTAATGATTTTAATTTGTATAAAGAATAATGAAATAAATCTAAGTTTTAATGTTTGTTTGCTAACATGTGGAACCGTGGAATAGGTGAGTATTTAGCATAGTTTAAACTATGCAAGTCAACAGCAAAAGAAGTATTTTGTCTCGTCCTACACCGTCTCACATAAACATTGACACAATTTAAAAGTTCGGGACTGTCAAGAAGATTATTTAATAACTTTAATTATACATATTAATTTTAATTGCTTCATTTTTGTACATAATGTTAATTGTAACATTGGCAAGCTTATTGCCAAATGGCAATGTCTTCCAACCAACCAATAAAATAAAAGTTTTATTTTTATAATTCAAGTTACAAAACATATTCAATAGAAAATAAAAAAAAAAAAGGTAAAGATATGTAAAAATATAAATAAATGTATTTGTGCATAAATTATCTTAAATCATACCTTTACTCAATGGAAAAGGGAAAACAAGCAAACAGGAAAGGAGGAGAGATTAAGGAAGAGAAAGGAGATGTTTCTTCAGACGTGATTTAAACAGAGATAATGTAGTAACATCTTTGATGGTGGATGGGAGATGATTCCACAGTGGAGCCACATGGACACTATATGAGTAAGAGAAGAAAGAGGAATTGTGGATGGGCACTAAGAGGATGCTTTGAGAATTAGAACGAAGAGGTAAACCGTGGACTGATAAGCGGTGAAATTTTTCACGGAGGTATATAAGAGCATTAAAACTGAAGTGCATTGAACAGAAGTGAGAGGGAGTAATAGTCTCTCCGCTGTCTAATTTTGAACCATTTTTTTGCCTACGATAATCAGAAATGTGGTCATATTTCCTAAGACCAAAAATATACCTTATGCATGTATTCTGAAGTCATTCAAGTTTATCGGGTTGCTCACGGCTTAAATCAGTCATAGAAACATCAGCGTAATCTAGAATAGGTAGCAGTAATGCTTGAACAAGAGTGCATTTAGTATTAATGGGTAAGAATAATTTTTGCAACCTTCTAGGTGAGTGAAGACTGAAAAATATTTTGCGGCTTAATTCATTAGTATGAGCTCGCCAGCATAGATGTTCATCCATTAGTACTCCTAGATTTTTTGTAAATTTCCTATATTAGATATTGGTACCATTGACATTAAGATAATTAAGTGAAAATACGTCTAACTTACTAAGCAATATTTGACTAACCGCAAACATTATGTGTTTTAGATAGGTTTATAAGTAAACCGTACTATTTGTCTAATATTGTATAAATGAATGTAAGGTATGCTATTTAACAATTAAGTACTAAATCTCATGTTGGCATTCAAAACAATCGGATTTTAAAACAGTATTTTGTTGTCAATATGGGCATTTGACACCGTTATTTTTCTCAGAACGACAATACAACAGCAACCCGCATAAAATTAAATGACGAAAATATATTACAGAAATCGTTTGTTGCAAGCCGCATGTTCGTTCCGAATTCTTTTCGGATGAATCCTAAATACTTAAACAAATAAGTAATAAACATTCCTCAGTCAAAATGTCAAACGTTCAAACTGTCAAAAGACATTCATAACCTAAAATAACGAATGTTTGCGCAAATAATGCGACATTTACAAGATAAAAAGTTAAAATAAACAGCGATCAGATAAGGTTTTTTATTCTCACCATTAATTATCATATGATTGGGTACACAAGGCACTTTATTTATTAGAAATTTATAAAAACATCACACTGAACAAAAACTACATCGGCCGCTATGTTTTTTTCCTGTGATGATGTCATTTATGTCTTTTACGTTGGCGCGACTGACAACCGCTGTATTTCAAACAAAAATCAAAACTTTTTTTACTGTTTTTATTGTTTTAATATTATTGCAGTATGTTATTGATAGAAAATTATTCGTTCATAAATTCCACATGGCTGAATATTTATGGCTGCTAAATGCTTATGTCAAATTCTAATATTTAAATGAAGAATCTAGAACTTTTAAATTGGTTCATTTTTCTTTACCTGTGGGTGGTATAGTACGTTCGTTTGAAGTAGTTTTATATATATATATATATATATTTTAATTTTATGTATTAATAACACTATTCATACGTTTATTAGGGACAGAGACTCAGTTTATAGCGACACAATCAGGAACAACCTATGCCTGTGAACTTGCCCCGACTCAATCCGTGTTGAGTCAGGGCACTTGTGACGCATTCAAAAACATACATACACCAATTTATACGTATGTATTCGCATATACATATTCATATTATATGCACACATTTTAAGTTTAAACATATCATTGATACATCATTTTACCGAGTACATTTTTTGATTTGTTATTTTTTACATTAATTTGTTGATATTATAATACTTAATAGTTAATTGTAGGTATCTTTTCCAAAACTGAGTACAATAGGGCCTCCCTAATATGGATCCCTCCTTTTTTGGTAATTACTGTATAATTTAAAGTAGGTTAGAGGTCTTGGATTAGCATGAAAGGAACAGATAGACACCTTTTTTTTTAAATAATAAAAATTAAAAATAAAATACTGCAAATGTATGGAAAAATAAAAATAAATAAAATAAAAGCGTACGTCGCGGTACACATATCTACGTCCTAAAGTGACATAGCTTCAGTATGACGTTATAGTTGAAGATAAAATACTCTCGACCAATTACGAAGATACACTACTGATCCCCCCATCATCAAGTTTTGATGTAAGTACATCAGTTTGTACCAACAGATCTAGGACTCCTCGATACGTATCTACGCAATTAAGGTGACAAAAATTTTATTCCACCTGGCAATTTTTTCTTTATTACGATTTATTTATATTTTTAATCTTTCTGAAAGTTGGCACTTTTTTTCTTAAAAGCCTATTAAAAACATGATAATAACGTAAGTTTTTAAGTCAAATTAAATTCTGACATATCTGTCAGTTTTGAAAACCAACGCCCAGATGCACAGATAATATGGCTAAATTCTGCCCTATTAACATATAACAGTATCTGGGCGTAAAAATGTTGCCATTACGGAAAATAAATTTCGTTTTTATATTTTTGCCATCTGTTTTGAACTGTAGAGAAAATGTTGAATAAATAAAAAATCAGAGTTAGTTCCTACTTATTATTTTATTTTTTTAAAAAGAGAAAACCCACTATTTCTCTTTTTTAACCCTGTATAGGACACCTGGAACAAAGTGGCACATAAATATATGTACTATCAAAATTGAGGTACACATTAACAAATCTTATGTCAGATGAGTATTGTAATAACGTACACTGGTAGATTAAGTTTCCACTCAACTTTTTTAAATGTAATAGGATTTGTTATCTTTATAAATAAAATGTTTAATTAGGTTTGCACCAATAACAGATGAACACTTTCTTTTTGAGTAGAAATTCGCGGATCGGTACCTGAAGCGTAAGACTGATCATCTTACCTTCATGTAACAAAAATGATCAAAATACGCTGCGATTGGTGCACCAATGAAGTCCCCTGTGCACCATTAGGTGAGGAAAGAGATGATGATGATGTTGCATATTTGAAATAAAAAAAAAATATAAACTATTATTAATATTTAAAGCATTAACTTTGTGGTGAAACGTTTTACTAAATGTTATTAAATATTTGTACATGACCACTTACCGACTTTTCTATGTCTGCCGGTTTCGAGACATAGTCCATAGTCGATGACACACACGTGTTAAATTAGTTCACCTGAAGTAGACTAATGACCGACGATGCAATGTCATCATTTTCTATCGAATCCAATACAACTTATATTACAACTCTAGCAACATTGCATATAAAAATGGGATCGTCGCCCTGAAGTACATTCACATCATCCCTACCATGAAGAAATGAACTACAAAGGAATATGGTCTATAAAGAGACCACAGGACGCAGCCAACATCAGTCAGTTCAGTTCACGTCAGACCAGCTCGACGACATCTCACAGTTCCAGTATGTAGTTCAAGTGCAGTCTCTTCAACCCATCATCACCGCTAAGCTCGCGCTACACAACCAAGTACTGTATCTTATTTGCCACGTAATGAATACGCATTAAACAGCAACCTCGTGTCTTCTCTGTCAATCTCTAACTGGGGTAGGAACTCCAACCAAATCCTCAACAACAAATCCTACACACCGATTATTCCGACTTTTGACATGTCAATCTTCAAGTATTTGTTGAATTTGGTCATGCCATGTCTTTCTCCGTCTTCCTCTATTTCTGCATCTATCAACATTCGCATTGTAAATATTCTTAGCCGTTCTTTCGCTGTCCATTTGCTCTACATGTCCAAACCAGCGCTGAGATCCTTTCATGATTTTGTCGATAATACTTGTCTCAGCCTTACATAATGTACGAATCTCAACACTTGTGCATCTATCGTACATAGATTTAGCACACATTCGCCTGAGAAAGCGCATTTCGACAGCATTCAGCCTACTTTCATCCCTGTTTTTCCAAGTCTATACTTCGCTCCTATACATCAGGGCCGGGACCAGGACTCCGTTGTGAAGAGCAAATATAACTCCATGATACATATGTATGAGAGAACTGGCATTCTTACTATAACTGAAAGCAGTGTTTTGAGTTTGTCCAATTTATTGTAGACAAGGACTGGATTCAACTCCCTGGGAAGCTGTCCCTGGAAAACAGAGATGAAGAACATATTAGATATCATAATAATTCAATTACATGAATCTCACCCGCATAATTAAAGGTTTCAGCTCTTTAAATTCACAATCATCAACAGATGAAAGAATTGAAGGAATATAGACGTTCAAATATGGGCAGAATGGTGAATGTTACACAAAGTGTAAAGTGGCCACTTAAACCAGCCAATGACAGGTCATAAGCCCCGTAGATGCCTAGACTTCTATATTACCTTCTCTAAAATATTTTCCCTCTCTGTGGCAGCCAATTTAAATTCTGAAATTCAGCCAATAACTATTTGTTTTATTAATTTTCAGTATAACAAAAACTACTGCTTCATAAAATTATGACAAGAACAGTTGACTGTGCAGAATTACTTAGTTTAATAACAAAATATGTGCCAGCCAGGATTTGTCGACGGTACCACCAGTTTCATGTACCAAAAAGTAAAACATCGTATGTTAAAAATGCTTTTTTTCATAGGACTTTATCAGTGTACAATACAAAATTTAAAGACATAGACTACACAAACATTACTCTGTCAGATTGAAAATTTACACTAAAAATGCATTATGTAACTTAGTAGACATTATAATAATAAATATGTAGATCTCCCGTCCCCTCCTTATCCTCTCTTTATGCATCCTTGTCCCAATCCTGTCCAATTTACAATAACTTACTGTTCTTTAAAAAAATAATGTATTTTCTTCGATTATTAAAAAATATACATAAAAATAACATTTTTATATGTAAAAACTTATATGTATTATAGTTTCTTTACTAAATTCGTACTATTTGTGGAAATCTGTTATTGGTTCTGAGTTTATACACTATATCTGTTTGTTTACTATAAATATGTATGAAGAACAGTTGGTTTTTCAAATAAAATAAAATAAAAAAGTCAGGGTTTATATCTGTTATTTACGTCAAACTGTATAAAGATGACTAAATAAGTAAGAACTGTAGCACAAATCGCGCACAAACTCCTCATGTCTATTGTAAAGAAGCCGGCCGCTTTAAACTCCAATTTGTAGTGTAGCATTTGTTGGGAGAACATCTCAACCTGGTGACAGAAATTAATATGTTATAGGAGAATGTATTATTTACACCCCCGGCAACATAAATAGCCGAATGAATAATTAAATACGAAAATTCTCATCAGCGTTCGAAGTAATTGAACCTAGGTCATGCGTTATCACTTCTAGGAACAATTAACAGCCTTTTGCCTCACGGTGCACGCGTTTAAAAATGTAATAGAACAAGTAGAAATTTGGGAAATTTCTGCAGATGGTATGAAAATTTTTGAGTAAGTTGTACAAATCCATGGCACGATGAATAAATAGTTTTGTTGAATAAGTAGTGTCGATCTGTAGTAGATAATGAAAAACTGAATGAAGTTAGTGAAATTAAATATTTGGGTGTAATGATGGATTTCAAACTTATATTTCATCAAAATACTAAGATGGTAATGAAAAAGATTGCAAAAAAATATTAAAAAATCGGAAAAATTAGAAGATTTGTAGATAAGGATTCATGCAAAATTATTTACATCACAATTATTGAACCGCACATTAACTATTGTAGCAGCTTATTATGTTTATCAAGCCAAGAAAATTTAAACAAACTAAAAACTAACCATATGACACCAAAGCAATTATACGCTAAAACAATACTCAATTACAGATTCAAAAACTATTCTAACTCAAATGAAAGACATAACTCCTAAATACATCACATACAAATAATATAATCACTAGATCCTCAACACAAAAACTAATACCACTTTCAGACAAAGGGATTTTGAGTATTATTCAATTAAAATCTATAACCTACTTTCACTATCTAATAACGCTATTGGTAACCAAGAAATCTTCAAAAAGGCTTTTAAAAAAATGATAGTGAAGTAAAATGGATCTCATTCGCCCAAACCAATATTGAATCAACTGCTCCACAAGTGTATAGCTTATGATAGGTTTTATTCTTTCATTGTGCGTTTTGTAATATAAATAATAAAGATATTCATAAATTAGTTATAAACATAAATATGTAGTGTTTAAAACTGTCTGAACATTTTGTTGATTATCTCTCTTTACTAAATGTCATTAAATATTTGTATATAACCACTTACCGACTTTTCTATGTCTACCGGTTTCGAGACGTAGCCGTCTCTTCATCAGGAGACCAATTAAACCAACATGCAAACCAACATGCAAAACCCACTATACACCTTCACCATAGTTGTTGCACAAAAATATAAAACCAACACGACATGCATTTTAATAAGCACATGCACTGACTTGGACAAACATGCACTGGTTAAAAAACAAATATTTAATAACATTTAGTAAAATGTTTGACCACTAAGTTAATGCTTTAAATATTAATAATATCTCTGTTTATTAAGTCTTCTTTGTTTATTCTCAAATGTAAACATGTTTTTTTAAAAGTATATTGTTAAGTGTCCTCGGCACGGGTAACCCCCAGCGAGGTCACATTATTTTTATTATTAATTATAGTTTGTAAAAGAAAAAAAAAAAAAAATATCACAAAACAAAGCTTTAAAAATCATTTTGAAAACAAAACATATACACAAGTGTAAATTTGATGTTAAATGAATTAAAAGTACTAACATATTAGCAAACGATATTTTACAATACAATGATGTTTGTTAATAATATTATTAATTCCAAAAAAAACACAGAAATTTGGAATAAAAAATATCAATGCTCACATGAACATAATCACAATACAAGAGGAAAGGAAAAAATCAGACTCCCATTTAGAAAAAAGTCAATGTCACAAAATTCAATTCAATTCAATTTTATATAAAGCTGTTAAAAAATATTATGAAATAGGAAAAAACATTTATGAAGGAAAAAATTAGAGCACTCACAAGAAGATATTCATTCGAGTGCCCTATTTCAAGATAAAAAATAAATGCCAAAAGCGGTCATACAAAATATTAATGTTGTTCTAATTAAATTGTAAATATTTTTTAAAGATGCTTTAGGGTGTTTTATTTACTAAATTCATGTTTTTAAAATTCAGTATTTAATTTCAAAGCATAAAAATTAAAAAAACTTTTTTTTTTCATTTTTTAAATGTTTTTTGTCTTGAATAGAAAAACTCTTAAAACTTTTTTTTAATGTAAAAATTAGTGTTTCACTGATGTAAAGTATACATATAGGTATACGTATAAGAATAAAATTTGAAGATGTGTTAGAATGGAACAGAAAAAATAAACAAAAATCCAAGTTCTATTTTTTACAGGTTCGGCTTTTTATATTGCCGGGGGTGTATGTCTTACCTATGTATATCAATTTTTAGACTTACATTTGTTCTCGCTTCATAGTTTTTTTGCAATAGATCAATCTCGTGAATCAAGTGACTCATTTTATGGGCCTAAAAAGTAAAATATTTATTTGTTATTAATAAAGTAAGTTAACATTCTATAAAAACAATATTATATTCTCTAATCAACAGATTACTCAGGCTCGGAAATGAGAATAGAGAAATTGATATATTTCATTTTCCATTATTAGTTTTGAGAATAAAAATTCTTACGGCGATAAAATAAAAATACTTTTGTTATATGAATGACTTTTCCTGTTTGGCTTACGTACACCTACTGTAAAATTCTATTTTTTGCCTAAATCTGTAATAATTTTTCAAACACATTTAATCATGTACCTACCTACCTACTTTTATGTAGTATTTTATCTTGGTAAAACAGGGATGAGATTAGGCTGAATGCTGTTGAAATGCGATCTCTCAGGCGAATATTTGGTAAAACTTTGCACGATAGATGCACAAATGTTGAGATCCGTACATTATGTAAGGCTGAGAAAAGTGTTATCGACAAAATCAAGAAAGGAGCTCTGCGTCGGTTTGGACATGTAAAGCGAATGGACAGCGAAAGAACGGCTAAAAATATTCACGATGCGAATGTTGATGGATGCAGAAAAAGAGGAAGACCGAGAGAGACATGGCATGACCAAACCCAACAAATACTTGAAGATGGACATGTTAAAAGTCGGAATAAATTGCGCGCGTGCATGTGCAGATGTATGAATGTAGAGGAAGCGAGATCTGTGTGCAAAGATAGAGTGATGTAGCGTTCTATCCTCTCTGCCTACCCTTACGGAGAAACGGCACGATGGCTTGTTTGTTTGTATGTTTGTTTTATCTTTGGTTATATACATCTATAATGTCATTCATTACTTATTCAATAAAATAAAAATAATTATTTTTTTATTTAAACACTTTTTATACATATTCAGTTTACATTAGTGATGAGCCGAGTAGGTACTTTGAGGTTATGTTGATATTTCTATTTCAACAATACTGTATTTTGTGTAACCATACAAAAATTTTATGGGTTAAAGGCATACATATTAATGAAATCACACTAAGTCACCTATGAATGCAATTCTTTTTATGCACAAAGATACATAGGTTGAACGTTTATCCATAAAATATATTCAATGATGTATAATTCGGCGGCCTCCGTGGTGTAGTGGTCAAGACGCTTGACTCACGCGCAGGAGGTTCCGGGTTCGATTCCCGGTGAGAACACAAAAATTTTAAAAATGTGATTTTTCTCAAGCCTGGGTGCTCTGTGATGTAATTCACCACTGCAATTAGGCCTCCTGTCCTGTTGTGATGCAAAAAAAAAAAATGTAAAAAAAAAAAAAAAATGTAAAAAAAAAATGATAATACCCGTTCTGTCGGTCTGGTCGGTGTAAATAGTTTTTTTTTGCAGGTAGAAGCGTCTTGCAGCATAGAGGCCCTGACATTGATGGGTATTCTCTATCTCTCTATGTCCTGGTCATTTTTACAAACATCAGTCAATCTTTGTTGTCAAACGAAATTGCCAAACAAAGAAATAATTAATATTTTAAAGTTCTTTAAATGTAAAAACTGTGAACTGCTAAAGTACTGAAAACATTGCTTAAAAGAATGATTCAACTAAATTTAAATAGATAATTAACTGAAGAAAAACCATTTTTATATAAAAGGTAATTCCCTTTCTTTCCTCTTCATAAGATAAACAAAGATGTATATGAATTTTTTAATAATGTCATTAAATTTTTTGGTCATGATTTATCATACCACAATATTATATACTTGAAAATAACCGGGAATCCTAACTAATTCATTTCATTAATTTATAATTCGTTATATACTTATGTACAATAGATAAGGAGTTTTTTTAACAATCAACAGATGGCAACCTAAGTGAGCAAACAAACAATAAATTATCATAACATGTTTTCGTTTTATTTGTATTGAAATTTTGTTCTATGGAAAAAAAAAACGAGAAAATGTTTAAAAATATGTAGAATTTCAATAGAATTCGGTAGATCGGTAGATTGCTCCTAAAATCGGTAGATCTACCGAAAAATAGGTAGTAATGGCAACGCTGGTCGTGAGTCGCGCCGGGTAGATGAAGGAACCCCCGCTTCAGAGATGGGGATCAGTAAATACATCGATATTTTTTTCAAGTACGTTTACCATTAAAAATGGCAAACTTTACGATGACAATGTCAGATTTGACATATTCTATTCACACTGGTGCTGCCATATCTCAAAACTTAAGTAGCAACCATCGTACCTACATATTAACTTGTTGAAAATTTAAAAAATGCTAAGAGTCAATTTTTGCTGTGTTCTCTACTTTCCTGCTGTTATGACGTAAAAAAAGCTTTGTATATTTTTAATTACAACAGAACAATATTATGTTTCACTAACCTCTTGAGTGGCAGTAGAGCAAAAGATAACAGGACCGACGGTCATTGAGAAAAACCAACATCCCCAGAAAAATGCCTTGAAAATTCTTTCTATTTTGTACTCATACGCCAAATCATAACTCAGAATTACATAAAAAATGTACAAATGTATCACACTGACTACAAGTGACAGTCCAATAACCAGTAATATCTGCTTGTCATATAAAGAGTTCAACAGCTCTCCCGAAAGACAGAGTCTGTCATACATTGCGCTGATTTCGGTAACTGGATTATATTTGTATTTAGTGACAGTTGCAATAGTTGTAAGTTTAGATTTATCATTTTTTTTATCTGTGTTCGTATTACTCATCATCCAGATGTTTGATTCAATGGCTAGCTTCATATTATGAAGAAGCGATAAGCTTTGGATACATTCGTTAAGTTTACCAAACCTGAAAAAGATGATTCAATTTTAATTATTTATGTTAATACATTAACAATTCAATTTCAATTCAATTTTAATTATTTATGTTAATGTACAATACAAAATAGTCATAATTCAAACATATGCAAATAATAATTAAAAAGGTCAATAAAATTAAGTATAATATATAAAATGAACATGAAGGCGTACATAATATCTTAAGAACATGGTAAATAATCAAAGAAACTTGCAACGAAAAACTCCCTCAGAGACATGAAAAATATCAATTGCCAAAGCAATATTGTTCAACATAGAGGTAGCCCTTCTAACAGGCATAACCATTGCCACGTTGGTCCTGTATATTGGAATGTGGAACAGTCTATGTTGACATTATCTAAGGTAATCATCAGGAGCATAAAAGCTAATGCTCTGCCTAATTTCACGGTTGTTGACAGTACTGCGCAGCAATCGCGAAAGAAATGTGCAGTTCAATATGCATCTCTTCTGATATTTAAACTGTTGTAACTGAGCATAACCCGGAGAAACTCAGTGGTATAAAGCCATGGATAATATCCGCACTCCCTCGTGTAGAGAAATCGAAGGAATTTCTTCCAAACCCTCTCCACCATAAGAGTACTTTAACTCACTTGGTCCCCAAGTCATCGAACCACTCTCAAGTCTACTTTGCACCAATGAGTTGTAAAGAATTCTCAGTACTCGTGTGCTCCTGAAAACCCTGGCGGAACGCAGGACGAATCCTAACATCTTTCATGAGCTACTACGAACTGTTTTGATCTGATCATAAAATGTCTGGGAACTCACAAAAATAATGCCCAAATCTTTAACCTCTGAGGTCCACATTAGATTCTGGTCATTCATTCAGTTGCGGAAAAAAAGACATGACTGAACATTTTGAAACATTGAACTCGTCTTCTCCATTCAAATACATTTTTTATATCCACAAATATATAATGAAAAAAAACGATAAGTACACTGACACGTTATTTCTTAACTAGCTCCATCTTAAATATCAAAGATTATATTTTTTTTTTTTTTTTACATTTTACATTTTTTTTTTTTTTTTTTTGCACCACAACAGGCCAGGAGGCCTAATTACAGTGGTGAATTACATCACAGAGCACCCAGGCTTGAGAAAAATCACATTTTAATTTTTGTGTTCTCACCGGGAATCGAACCCGGAACCTTCCGTGCGTGAGTCAAGCGTCTTGACCACTACACCACGGAGGCCGCCAATCCAGCCTTGATCGCCGAGACAAACTTACAGGAGAACCCTCCTACCTCTAAATTAACAAGGAAAACATTTTGAGAATCAAATTCTTTTTCGACTTCGAAACAAAGCTGGATTCTCAAAGTGTATTCCTTCATATTTGGGAAGAAGAAATATTATCCCCTAAAATATTGCTCCTGTCGCTTACGATGTTTTGGCTATCATCAAGAAGATTCCACTCCATACAATTGTTCTGTCATTTTTGTCATTCTGGGACCGCCTTTTTAAAAATCATTTGAGACTGCTTGCGGCGTCATTGACGATTAATTCCTGACCAATGAGGAACTAACCGGGCCAGATAGACTGACATACTGGCACACTTTAGTTGCTGACTGTCTTTTTCTTCAATTATGTGAGAAGAGATATTATGAAAGGACACAATATCTCTTCTCACATAATTGAAGACATGAATGGATGAAGGCGTTATGTCGCAAATTAAAAAAAAATTATTTTTTTACATTAATGACGATTTTATAAAGTGCATAGCTTTTTGGCTCTTTCATATAAAACCAACTACACCATCAAAAAGCAGTAGATTACCAATTTTGAGAGCGAATGAAGGTGTTAAATTATCAATAATTTTACTAGATTTTTAAACTTTAACCCCAGATATCTTTGCTTTCTGTTTTTGTCACATAACATCTCTATCCACTCATGAACAAAAAGAAAATAAAATAAGATAAAAATGTCTTCAATTATTTCAGTCACTATAGCCGTCTTTCTACAACCAATACCCTTTTGACTGATGGCTCTAAACGCCACTTCCAAAATGAGACACACGATTTTAACGATGGTTCTAGGCATAATCATGGAGATGTTCAAAATCAAGAAATGTAAATAATTAAAAATGAATTAATAGGATTCATAAGTGCCACCTATACAAGTGTTCTTTAAACCCTGTCACATCCGAAACCACGATGATCAGTATGGGCAAGAAGACATATTAGCATATTAAAAAAATATTTCATCATCATCATCATTCGTGTTGGTTTTATATTTTTTGTGCAACAACTATGGTGAAGATGTATAGTGGGTTTTGCATGTTGGTTAATTTGTTGTCCTGACGAAGAGACGAGCACGTCTCGAAGCTGGTAGACATAGAAAAGTCAGTAAGTTATTATAAAAATATTTATAATTGGATACAAAAAATGTTTTCTTGCGCGATAGAAATTAGAGAACTAAATTGTACAGCAAAGTTTCTTGAAAATGTACGAAAATAATAGTAATAAAGATTTTAACAAAAAATGTGAAGGATATCCGGTTGGCTTACCGTAAACGGACCAATGGGAAGAACTAACAGAGAACAACCTCTGACGTCACATGCGGAGATATTTCAGAAATACAAAACATTAAAAAGTCATAGCGCTGATAATATGATATACAGGGGGTTCTTTAAACCCTGTCACATCCAAAACCACGATGATCAGTATGGGCAAGAAGATATATTAGCATATTAAAAAAAATATTTAGAACAAAGAATTTTTTTAAAATAAAATATTTAAAAAAACAAATGGTTGCTTATTTCTGCAGGGGAGAAGTGAGGAGAGCGCGGCGCAGTGTCAGACTCCCCCCTTACCCCTCGTTTCAGCCCTGCAGAAGTAAGCAACCATTTGCTTTTTTGGTGTTTTATTTTTTTAAATTTCATTCGTTCTAAAAAAATATTTTAATGTGCCAATATGTCTTCTTACTCATACTGATCATCGTGGTTTCGGGTGTGACAGGATTTAAAGAACACCCTGTATAAAAATAAATAAATGAATGCGATTTTGGGTTAGTTTATTAGTCTATTAACAAATAAAATAATTTAAAAAAATACACTGAAACTTTCTCATTACCAAGGATATGCATAATTATGTATTTTAGTACTGGTCATGCGTTTAAAATAAAAGCTTATAAAATGACTACGGAATAATGGAAAATATGGTTTTTAGAAAAGAAAACACATCAAGTTATTGTAAAATGTATCAAAAAAATATCGATCTATTTACTGACATCTCTAAAACGGTGATTTCTCCACCCGGCCGCGAGGGTGCCGACGCCAGCTCCATCTTGCGATCGTTGTAAAAAATAATTGCTAATATTTGACAAATGACAAGTTCGTGCGTATTGTTGCCATTTTTTTGAAGACTGAAAATTACATCTGGGCTGGTATTCCGAACGCGTTTACAGCGCGCTATAATGCGTATTTAGTACGTAAAAACGCGCTATATCGCGCTATAATTTCGTTTAGAATACCAGCCCTGAAATCCTTATTCTTTCGTTTTTGACGTTTTAAGTTTAATTATCAATTTTATACTATGTTTTTAGCACATTACGTGCAAATCTCATAAGGTAACAATCGGCACAGACCGGTGAATTTTGTTGAAGTTAATCGGTGTCAAGTGTAACTGATTATCGTAATCACTATAAAACTATTATGCATGATTACTGGCAAATTAATAATGAATTATTCAATAAGCGTCTAAGTTTATAAGTGAAATACTCCTATAAAATAGATGTGAAATATAAATGAAAGTAAAATCTTATAACCTAACACTGTCACATTGAAATAAATGTTTGTAAATCGAATCCCGCATTGTGGCGTTGTAAATGTTTAATTGAATAGTGTGTAATTTCTTTTTATTCTTGAAATCGTGTTAAACTCATACAAAATGTTTTGATCAAGAATGTTTAGTTAGTTTTGTTCGGATTTCGGGGCGGGCGGCGCACCTGACTTCCCCCTCCGCACTCCCTGTTTCTCCCCCGCAGAAGTAAGCAACCATTTGTTTAAAAATGTTTTCGACCTGAAAATTTATTTTAATAAGCCAATATGTTTTCTTGCTCATACCGTCATACCGATCATCGTGGTTTCAGATGTGACAGGGTTTAACAAACACGCTGTATATTTAGATCATTCCACATGAATTATTTTTTTATTTATTATTTCACGAAAGGAAAAAAACGATTACCGAATGTTTTTTCTTATAAAGGACAAAAAAACAAAAGAAAAAAAAACCCTTTCCCTAAATCTTGACTCTGAATCAGATCTAGAAAATGTACCTTTGAATGAACTTACGTCCTCCAGCAGTGGTATTCTGATCACTCTCGACACCCACGAGATGATCTCGACTTTCGGACGAGAATATAACGTGGTGTAATTTAGGGATTTTTATTTTTTGAACGCGGTTAAACTTGGTTTTCCATATGGCAATTCTGATGATTACATGTCAAATTACGTAAATGAATTCGAACACATAAAACCAAAAATAATGATTTTCAATAGAAACATTGTTGTGACCTTAAGAACGACCCAAAATACTTAATTATGTTGAATTTACCAAACCTCAATCGTTATTTCTCGTTATTTAGACGGTTTTATAATTGACGTTTCATAGTTCGATATCTACCCGCAACAGCGTGAGTGTCGAAAATGAGAAAAAATACTCGTGCGCATGCGTCACTGACGAGATGAATATACCTATTACAAAATATAACGCTTTTGCTATCCTGATGAAAATTTATAACGTCTGCCATGTGGGGTATTTATTTTTTCTACACGTCAAACTGTACTTTTTATATTGCAACAATGCAAAACATAAACAAACATACAGTGACAGTTCAACTACTTTTGTAAATGATAAGTATGCCCCGGATCTACATGTCCTTAGGGATTTTGTTTATTTTTATAGAACCTCTGTGAAATACCTACTGTACTCTATAGAAACTTGCATACGAACCACAGCGTCCCTAAATGTACATCTTGCGCGACAACAGGAATCATCATTTGAAGGTATGTTTATCTAATTCGATATTTTAATCAAACTTATATATTGTGTACGGTTTAAACCTACCTTACGAGTTTTTTCTCAAGTTGTTAATCATTATAATATTTATAAATTGTAAAAGGTTAAGAATAAGCTAGTGTTAGTAAAAAATAAACAAACCACCAAGCCGTTTTCCCGGGGACAGCCAGAGGATATACAACACACATGCGTTTGCAGTCATACAAAATCTCATGCATATGTGCTGATTTTTCCAACTTTTGAAGTATTACCATATCCGCATGTGGTACTGCAATACCGCTACTGCGAACTGTTAGTTTTAATTGTTGATATTCGTAATGTAAATAATTATCATGCATGTAAATACTTATCGTTTCAGCGGTATTTTTGTTTGGTTAAAATCGCAAGTAATATATTAACAGCTTTTATGTTCCCCTTTAATTTTTTTTTGATAATTAGGCTTCCCGCCCACTAGGCAGCCCGGCTGCCGCAGTCAAAATTTTGCGCAGCCAGTTAAAGCAGCCAGCCTGACGGCCAGTCCAAATAAAATGGATGTGGAAGATGTTTTTGTTTACATTTTATCTCGTAAGAAACGCAAACCAAAAAGAAGATATTGAATTCATCCTTTACTTGAAAGGGTTCATTTCAAAATTATTTTATGGATCTTCTGTATCGAAAATCATTGCAAATTCGTTTCATAAAATACTTCTGGCTGTTACAACAAGTGCGCGGAGACTGAGGCAGTCACATACATTTGCTTTGTCTCGTTCTGGCTGCAGGCAGCCAGTTGGCTGCCGTGCACGTCAAACGCGTTCTTATGGCTGCCGCAGCCAGGAATTCTTGGCTGCCTAGTGTGCGGTATCTAATAAGCCGTCATATGTAGTATTAGCTGCCGCAGCCAGGCTGCCTAGTGGGAGGGGAGCCTTACAAAGTATTGCCGTACCGCCCGTACCACTGATGAGATCCTTCTCAAACAATTTGTTGGGTTCGGTCATGCCATCTCTTTCTTGGTCTTCTTTGTTCATTAGTCTTCCTCATAATTAATATTTATTTTATTAGTGGTTTGGTGGTGGTATTTCAATTTTATTTATTCATATATATGTACATTACAAAATAGAACATCTTAATTCACACATATAGAAATAATGAAAATAAAAAGGTAAAATTAGGTATTTATAAATATAACACAGGTATACATAATATCCAGAAAATAACATGTTAAAAAAGGAAGAGAATCTTGTAACGACAAACTCCCTCAGAGACGTGAAAAATTACAAATGTTTATTAAGAAACAATGAAAGACAATTGGACATGCATACACATAAGATATTTAATTTTGCTAAACCCATCACCCTTTATAATAGCTCACAGCATGTGTTATAAAAAGGATACAATATTATTAAGGTTATTGTAATATAATATAATTTATGTTATGAATAGTGGTGTTAAAATATACCTTTGTACTAAAACAAATATTATATCAATATTAATAATAATAGTAGTAAATAGTAAGCTCTATAAATGTCTAGACTTTTAATAATATTATCTTCTAAAAAAAATCTCATTCTCTTTTAGAACATCTGTAAATAATTTAACCTTTAGAAGTGTATTTTTTCAGATTATATTAAACCAGTAAAGCGGATCCTTCAAAGGGATGGTATCGATTGGCTCTTTAAATTTATGCTGTAATGGAATATATGGATATCAAACTATCGGATATATTCGTCATCTGCTTGGAGGTGGGACACGTTGTTTATTAAGTAATTCAAGTTTTTTTTGCACTCTTGAAAATTCTCATTTTAAATTGTAATTTACTAAAAAATGAAAGTTAAGTGGTACTTAAATTCACAAATCTGAAATAATCAGTAGCAAGATTCGTCGCTACACCTTTATGACTGATATCTTTATTATAAAGATAAATCTAAATAAAAAAGGATACAATACTTCAGTTATTATTATATAAATTGTAATATATATATTTTTATAGTTAAGATACCAGTCTGGGTATTAAAGATGTTGTAAAAACAATGAAATATCACTACCTACACAGTTATTATACATTTGTATATTATAATATCAATCATCATTTATTTCCATATTAAACTATTTATTAGATTTGCTTTAAATAATACCCAATTTGTTATTTTTTCAAATGTTTTTTTATTACCAAACAGAATAAGAGCCAAAGTACATAAGAATTTTTTAAAAATAAAGTAAGTACTATTAAAATATCTTATATTAGTTTAAAATTCATATTATATTAAATATTTTCTCTACAGCTCACGTTGGCATGTCCTAACAAAAGGAAATTTGTCACCATATGGAAAATACAAAGTTATACCATTACATATGACACCGCTTATATCATTTTGAATATTTAGAATTAATCAGCTTACACATATTTGAATTGCAATATCATAATCACAATACCTACAGACAACTTTATAAATATTACCTTTACTGCATAATAATTTGGTCTGAGAAATAAAACATATAAATCACAAAATATAGCCTTCAAAGTTTTTTTTTTAAAAGGTTTAACAATATGCGGAATAATTAAGGTGTTTGATTCTTGTGTGTACTGATGAACTTTTGTACAATATACAAAAATATGTATATTGGCAGGTTTATTGCAATACCTGATGAATAACTTCCAACTTACCTAAATAAGATATATTTTACTATTTTAAGTGCTTATTTTAGTATGTCATTTTGTACTAAATATAAATGTAATTAAAAATGTATTGTAAATTATATAATTTTTTGTTTTTTTATTTTTAGCAAAGAGGAAATATCAAATGTTGCAATTTGGTGTCAATTTTTAACACCTTTATGATCATCTGAGAAAATGGGAGTAAATATGTGCCAGAGCAGAAAAGCGGACTACAGAAATGAGTCTACAACAACTACATCAAACACTCAAACCTTTTCTCACAAATGTAGAGCATTAGCTAAATTCTAGTTAGTTTTTTGTAGTTTTTTTTATTATTTTATACCTAAAAACTTATAAACTACAGTGCAAGTACTGTTATTGAAAAAATATTTTGGTGTTTTAGTTTCCTTTTCACACGTAATTAAAATATAGTCATATCTCACACATAAATATTTAAACACATATTCTAAATATAAGGAACCTTAATGTGATCACTTTCACCGGGAGAAATAAGGGCTCTGGCCAAGAATTGTATTTACTTTAGTTTTAGTTAGTTAGTTTTACGAAAACAGTACATTTGAAATTATTTTTATTTATATTACCTTTTGTTACAAGAAAATGTATTCTCACATCCTCTCAACGCGTTTGCTTATCATGCAAGAGGTCTCAGGTTCAGTTCCTGACATGGTAGACATGAAATATTTATTTTAAAAGGTGATTTTACAGTACAATATTTCATAGTCCCTTGACTGGCACCCCAAGCGTACGATTGATCATTTTTTCTTTAAGTAACAAAAAGATCAAGATACGCTGCGATTGGTGTACCAATGCAGTGCCCTATGCAATTAGGTGCGGAATTGAAATGATGATGATGATTACCTGCATTTATTTATTCTACGGTATAAAAATTCACTATATATTTTTTTAAAAGAGATTTGTGTTCTTATGATTTACTTAAACATTTAATTTTGAGGGCCATTTTTGACGAGTTGTAAATAACTCTCTATTAGAAAATAGGAATCAAGTTGGGATAGAATGGGATTCTAACCTTTGAGCCGTAAGTCCATGACGATAGTCATAGGACCACAACCCGATTTAACTCAATTGATTCACAGTTTACATATTAATGTACTGATTTTTTTTAGGCTGTTGCCATAATAATAAGCATAGGGGAAAAAATCTAGTGAAATTAAAATAACAATATTAAAGTCCAAATAAAATGTTAAATACACATAAAAATTATAAAAAGTTACAAAAATTAAATTTAGTTGATTAAAAAAAAGTTTTTTTTTTTACTTTATTAATTATTTGTGCATGTTGTATTCACATTTAATTCATGAAAAATTTCTAAACATAACAAATTGTGATATTATACCAATTTATTGTATTGTTCATTATTTGTAAGCCATAAAAAATAAAATAAAAACAATCTTAAATGTTAATATGCATATTCAACATAACATTTAAAAAAAAATAATACAGACTTTATGGATATGGTACCATAGTGAAAATAAATAAAACAATGTTATGAGTACGTCCAAATACTTGCGGACTGGCTGGATTTCCTCCCTAGGGAGAAATAATTTAATAAAATTCAATTTGTTGCAACAGAGAGGGAAAACATTTTTGAGAAGGGAATATGGAAGTCTAGGCATTTACAGAGCTTATGGCCTGTCATTCATATCATCCGGCTGAAATCACCTACTAGGCAACACCTAAAAAAACAATTTTCCAATTCTTATACTTCTTCTTTTACCAGTTAGTTAATTCAACAATGTTTTGAGTATGTCCAAATTTTGCGGACTGGCTGGATTTCCTACCTAGGGAGTTATTCCAATCTAAATTTGTTGCTGGATGGATGAATCTCACCCACATGATAAAGGTTTCAGCTCTTTTACTTCACAAAAGTCAACAGATGGAAGAGTTGAGGAAATTTGGATGTTTAAACACAATAAGTAAAGTGGCCGCTTAAACCAGCCAATGACAGGTCAAAAGCCCTGTAAATGCCTATACTTCCATATTCTCTTCTCAAAAATGTTTTCCCTCTCTGTTGCAACAAATTTAGAATAAATTGATTAAATATATTATGCTCTATTATTCCTTTATGGCAACCAACAATGAACTCAAATTCTGGGAAACATAATATTGCATACCCTTTGTCCGTGTCCAAGCTGACAAAGGAAACAGACCTGTTTGAAAAATGAAAGCAGAGCCCTGGACGAGCGTTTTCGGCTTTACGGCAACTCTTATGTAAATTCTGGAAAAGGAAATTGGGTAGAGATATGTCTGCCTCGTAGGGTAGTAGTCGGAGCGTTTGCCGACCGTGCTTGAGGTCCCAAGTTCGATTCCTGGCAGGATCAACAGAAAATATTTATTCTTAACGTTCACTGCAATGTTTGAGTCCCTGGAATAGCACCTGAAGTGTAAGATTGATCACCTTACCTTCATGTAACCGATGATGAAATATGCTGCATTTGATGCGCCAATGCAGTGCCCTATGCACCACATGGTGCGGATAGGGAAATGATGAGATACCTTACACAACCTTAATGAAAATAATTAGTGACTTTATTTTTTGGTTTGACACCTTTTAATAATTGAGAATGTCAGAAGAATAAGTATATTTCAACGATATGGGATCAAACAAACAGATCTTGCACTGGTTCATTTTGTACTTACACATTCAGAGATTGTGACAGCAAATCTGAAATAAGGATTTAAAATTTATATGCATTTTGATTTGATATTTAAACCTTAGAGCTTCAATTATAATTTGAGCAAAAAATGTTCTTGCATGTATGATTCATTATGTTATCAGTATACAGACATATAATTACAGTATTACTAACCATTAGAGCGACATCTTGTCCCAAGCATTGAAATACAATAGACTTTCGCACATAATTGGTTCCTGAAAATGTGTGCGAATGTTGAATGTTCGAAAGTCGAGGGATGTAAAAAAGATGTATTTTTTAATTAAGTTAATGAGGTGTTTAAGTGCTTTCAGGTGATTCTTTATAAATTTTTCAAGAGTTAGTTAAATACTTCCATACTTTTTGTTTTCTTGATAAAGAGTTCTATATAATAACATGCTGTATTTAATTTTCAAAATAGATAAGGCTTCATTCATATTTTTTACTGTCAAAGACAATTTTATCAGCTTTTTCCTTACATTAACTGTGTATTTCATTTACCAGTTGTTGCAATTAAGCAGTCATTTGACAGAGGTTCTGAGTGATATTCAATTTACTCGTTAACATCTTCATTGTTGAAGTCCTATACTATATCATCTGTGATAGTTTCCAGAGTTTCTTCAAAATTCATCATTTGCGGGCATAATTGTTTACAGGAACCTTTCATTTTTTACTTTTTTATTTCAGCCCACAAGTATCCAATATTGCTTATTGCGTTCCATATATTATAATTCTACTGAAATTGTCTTAATGTAGGCACACCTTCCCTGTCAGTTTCCTTAATGACCTGATTCATTATTTTCCTCATAACATATTATCTTAACATAGTTATCACTAGTTAACTGAGGGAGCACCTGCATGGAAGCGAAGAATGTTTGCATTATTGATAAAAATCTGTAAAAAACATAATTTATTTAAATGCCTGAAATAGTGAATTACGCAAAAGTAGAAAGTACAAAAGCCGACGGCCGACCGTATGTCTTTGGGAATACTAAACAATCAATCAATGCATCGTCTTGTCATTCAATTAGCTTCAATATGGCAATCTTTAGGAACCTTTATAGAATGATTAAGATGCATTAAATGTGTATCCCGAGTTTCGTACGATAATTTATGTATATATAAATTAATAATTAATATAAATTAGAAACGAATTTAGTGTTAAAATATAATCAACACCGACTGACATACTCAAACTGTGCCAGATCTGGATCGAGGAAAAAAGACCTCAAATCGATCTGACTAATATTTTGACAGTATATTACGTGTTTAAATTGATTCAATGTATTAATTACGAGTACTTACCTGTATTAATTCCGTTATTTTTGACAAAGACTAAAAATGTCCCGACAAATTAAAAAAAACTTACGAACCTCCAATTTATGAGCACAAATGGATTTGTCGTAATTTGTATAATGGCGTCTTTTGAGTTTTTACAGATGACGCAATATATTTAATTGCCAATTTAGTAGCTCACAATAAAAAATAAACATACATTTTTAAAAACGAAACATCTCGCGGGTCGCATGTTTGACGTTTGCCAGATTTACAAGGTTAGTTTATTTGTGTGCTGTGCGCATGCGTGGTTTTAACGATACCTATTACGAGATTCGTTCAGGATACCAAAATGATTTTAACGAGGTAGAGAGGCCCACGAGAGTGGTTCAGAATACCACCCCAGCAGTGAAGCTCTTGTACAATACATAAAAAAAGGGGATGTTACCTAATAATTAGATATGAGGGAGAATATTTCCCAGGAATAATTGAAAACAAAGAAAAAAGTTTGTTTGAAACTAGTACAATGACGTTATCTATTGGAAACACCTTCAGATGGTCGGAAAAAACCGATAAGATTTGGTACAAAATAGAAGACATTGTGGAAAGGATAAATGATCCTGTACAACAAAATAAAAGAGGTTTTTTTTAAAGTAATGAAGATGGAAAAATATTTACCTAATATCTATATGACCTAAAGAGATTTTGTTACTCATACGTTCAATGCTGGACGTCCATTACTGGACGTTGTCCATTAATGGGTGTCCATAATTAGATTTTGTCTGTCCATCACTGATGATTAGAAGTAACTATGGTTTTTCTATTTTTTTATTTAAACCTGTAACCTGTTATTAATTTTATTATTAAAAAACGATTTCCAACATACCGTACTATTATTATTTCACATCGTCTGATTTCATTTTGTTAAAAATGGATCGTAGGGTTATGAAGTCTAAAAACATTTTCTAAAACTGTCCATCACTGGTGCCTTTACCTTATATGTGTAACTTGCGTAGTGATCTAACTAGATTACATATCTTTATTTCGAATGAATGTTATATATTTTTACTATATTATTATTATTCTTGGTATTATACTTGACACTCAACTTTCTTTTACAATCCATATTGAACATGTGATCAATAAATCCTTAAAACTCTTTGGATTTATTAACAGAAGCACAACTGACTTCGAAAATATCAATACCCTTAAAACTCTCTTCTGTTCCCTAGTTAGCCCACATCTGTACTGTATAAAATTGTAAACTCTCTTTTTGACGCACCAAAAATACTTGAATTGATTAATTTTAGAGTACCTGCTGTCAACACTAGGAGTACTTTATTGTTTCATTTCTCCAGTACTTCTTCCAACCATCAAAACAATTCATTGATACCGAGACTGCATAGGTTAGGTAACACTTATGGAACGGCTGCAGACATTCTGTCCAATTCTTTACCATCTTATAAGTCCACAATATCAAGTTTATTTGTAGCTGCTCGTCAAACTATTTTTGACAATTCAATTTCATAAATTAAAAAAAAATACTTGTTTATTTTTATTACCTTATACTTGTTTTTTATTTTTTACTCTTATATCAAATTGCATTTTAGTATTGGCAAATACGCATTTCATAGATACATATTTTTATTTCTTATTTTTTCGTGATAATATATGCTTGCTTGTTTATTAATTTAACTTAAAAATGTCTTTCTTGCTTACCGTAACACTTTATTTATTGTTTGATTTACAGAATTTATTTCATAAGCTTATATCTTTGCATTTTTTGTTTGTATGCTTACTGTTTTTTCTTGCATACCTTTGTTATTATTGTTTTTTTTTTTTAATTTGTAAAACTTTTTATCATATCCTTTTTAACTAATTTCACAATTTTTTTCTGTATATTCTGTTTATTATTTAGTATGTTAGCATGTATTTAATTTTTATTTTTTGTAAATGCCTTTTGGGCGTTAATGAACAAAATAAATAAATAAGGAGGAACTTCGGCCCTACGGGTAATCGGATACAATAAATCGGTAGTCAGATGGCACCATCTGTAATTTTTTCAGTTTTTTAGTTTTCAAAAGTTTAAATAAATATTTCAGTAAATAAAAATACAAAAAAAAACGGCATCATTTAGAATGGTTATTTATTTTTGAAAATAACACCAAAATATTTAGTTGGTCGATTAAAGTCTTGAAATCGAGTTATGGTTTAGCTTTTCTTAACATTTTTTTGAATAACGGATGGTCCATTCAGCCATCGGACTACCGATATCGATGTTTTCTTGCGCGCGGTAAAAATTGGAGCATTAAATTGTACAACAAAGTTTTCTGAAAAAGTACGATGTTTTTTAATATTAAAAAAAACGAACTACTTTGAAGACGTAATAAGAAGACGTTCATAAGAATCAACCGATGATAAAAGAGCTATGGAAGATTTGCTTGCCGGCAATGGACCAATAGGCAGAACTAATCGAGAATAAGCGGAAGAGAACCTCTGACGTCACACGCGTTATTTCAGAAATACAAAACTTTAAAAAATCACAGCGCTGATAATACGGTATACAGGGTGTTCTTTAAACCCTGTCACATCCGAAACCACGATGATCAGTATGAGCAAGAAGGTATATTACCACATTAAAATCAATTTTTAGAACGAATAAAATTTTCGAAAATAAAATATTTAATAAAACAAATGGTTGCTTACTTCTGCAGGGAAAAAACGAGGAGAGGGGAGGGGAGAGTCTGATACACCGTCAACCACGCGGCAGCGCTCCCCTTGCTTCACTCGTGCAGAAGTACGCAACCATTTGTTTTTTTTAATATTTTCTTTTTAAAAAAATGTGCGTTCTAAATATTTTTTTTAATATGCTAACATGAATGATAATCGTGGTTTCGGATGTGACAGGGTTTAAAGAACACCCTGTTTGACTTAGGTGTTTAGTATATGTTAAATAAAAATCACTGAACTTCCCCATGGTGGCCTCCGTGGTGTAGTGGTCAAGACGCTTGAATCACGCACGGAAGGTTCCGGGTTCGATTCCCGGTGAGAACACAAAAATTAAAATGTGATTTTTCTCAAGCCTGGGCTCTGTGATGTAATTCACCAGTGTAATTAGGCCTCCTGGCCTGTTGTGGTGCCAAAAAAAAATGTAAAAAATACATGCGTTGATTTGTTAACCATTTAACCATTTCAATATGATGAAAAGATACAGTGATCGGGCGATCATTTCCTAACCTCGGGTTACCAGACGTCATACCTTCACCTTGACGGTATAGTTGAAGATAAATTCCCTCTAGATAAATCAAGTTTTGATGTAAGTACATCATTTTATACCGACGGGTCTAGAACCCCTCGATACGTAGGTATCGAGGGGTAGGTACATCGATACGAATCAAGGGGAAGCATACGTCACGGCACACATATCTACGCCCTAAAATGACATAGCTTCAGTATGACGTCATAGTTGAAGATAAAAGTCTCCCGACCGACTACGAAGGTGTAGTATCGATACCCCCACCATCAAGTTTTGATGTAAGTACATCATTTTATACCGAGGAGTCTAGGACCCCTCGATACGTTTATCTACGCATTAAAAGTGTCAAAATTTTTGTTCCACCGAGCAATTTTTCCTTTGATTATGATTTATTACAATTTTTAATCGTTTTGAGGTTGGCACTTTTTTTCTTAAAAGCCTATTAAAAATATGAAAGAGAAATAAGTAAGTTTTGAAGTCGAATTACATTCCGACACAACTGTCACTTTAATAAAACGAACACCTAGATATGAAAATAATGTCGCTAGGTTCTGTCCTACTAACAAATAAAAGTATCTAGGCGTCAGACACAGATAATATGCGTCAGAAAGTTACCACTCTAAAAAAATTATTTAGTTATTATATTTTTTCCATCTGTTTTACTATCTTTCCGAGTGTTTGTATCGAGACGTTATAGGAGCCGGCTTTCTAGTCGATCGGTAGATACATACAGACGATCGCTAAGCGTACCGTCTAGGTGATTTCCAAAAGTCATGCAAAATTCATGTTCAAGCGAGCATTTTTTGCTTAAATTGGGATTTATTGGAGTTTATAATCGCTTTGAAGTGAGCACTTTTTATTACAGAAGCCTATTAAAAATATAAATGAGAACTATTTTAAATGTCAATGACGTAAGGAACGCGGTCTAATTGTTTGCAGTCATTCCATTGGCTTGTTTCGATCATATGACGTCGATATGACAAGTAGGTAGAACATACCGAGGTAAGATACAGATAGTACAGAAGTTAAGTATACCGTCTCCATATATACAGAAGATAGCGTTCATAATCGAGGCACAGTTACCACACAGCGACTCGAGGGAGTTTTTTCACGCAGTATGTCAACGGTAAAATGTAGATTTCAAAATAGAACTCACCTTGTTTTGAGCATCATCACAAAACAACAAAACTGCAGAACTGTAAAATACAAAACTATAAAATAAAATATGCAAGCCATCCAATAAACAACGATGTGATCTCCATAAACAACATACACCATAAAATCACAAACGGTTGTGAGAAAAAGGAGACTAGAAGTAATCGTGACAGTGAGAATATTATCTCTGTAGCTTTTCTCATAGTTTACAGCTACTCCGTGGCTATTTAAATCGTCGTCAAAAGAGCTCAATTCGTCCATTAATTGACATGTTTTCTGTCGGTTCAAAATTGACTGTATAACACTCAACAAACATAGGCTCACTCCGCTAAGCCTTCTACTTAAATCTGAATACTTAGCAATAACATTGTCATTTTCAGCTGCAATGATTACTTTTGCTCGCTCAATCAGAGGAATAAAAAAAACACTTAAAATTATAACTATGAAAATACTATAAAGCATCGAAGACTTCGTCGGTTTCCAAACGCTTGCATTTTTCTTGACAGATACTGAGTATGGCGCTAGGCCTAATATTCTGGTTATATTGTACACTGGAGAAAATGACCAAATCGGTGACATTTCTTCATTTTTCTTCTCCATCGTAGAAATAATTTCTGGAACGTATTAGTTGTATTAACTCATAGAATGTATTGTTTCTATAACTGGAATTTATTACACAGTATTTACTCATATTCTGTTTATATAATTAATGTAATGAATGAGTCACAGAAATTGAATAATCAGCGTTAGCGTTATGAATCCATAATGAAATACAATTAGCAATAGCATGATTTCTTTTTCAATTTAATTCAATGATTTTTTTAAAACAATACATACATTACAAACTAAAATTTAATACGTGCATATTATAAAAAGACAAAAAATACATAAAGAGACACTTGTTAAAATAGTAGGAGAATCCTGCTCCAGTAAACCCCTTCGGATACCTGGAACATATCAACATCCAGAGCGATGTTTTTCAGCATAGCGGTAGCCTTTCCAACGGCAGGGTGGTCCTGCATATCGGAATATGAAACAATCTATGCTGACGCTGTCTTAGAACAAACATATCTCAGAATTATCGATCATACCGCGCAATAATCGATAAAAATGTGTAGTCAAATACACATTCCTTCTAGTCTCTAAACTGTTGTAGCCGAGCATACCCTGGAGAGACTTATAAACACCCACCCTCATAAATAAAGGTTTCAGCTCTTTAACTTCACAAACATCAACAGATGAAATAATTTAAGGAATATAGCTATTCAAATATGGGCAGAGTTGTAAATGTAACACAGTGCGTAAAGTGGCCACTTAAACCAGTCAATGACAGGTCATAAGCCCTGTAGATGCCTAGCCTTCTATATTAACTCCTCTTAAATGTTCTTCATCTCTGTTGTAATATGTTAATATTTACAGCTCCCCAGGGAGTTGAATCCAGTCCTTGTCTACAAAAATTTGGACAAACTCAAAATAATGTTGATCATCATCATCATCATCATCAGCCGTCTCTTGTTCAGTGTTGAACATAGGCCTCCCCCTTTAGTCTCCATATTTCCCTATCCTGAGCCAACCGCATCCAACCACTTCCTGCAACTCGTCTTATCTCATCAGACCACCTTGTCTGAGGCCTGCCGACACTTCTTCTACCCGTTCTGGGTCGCCATTCCAGGACTTTTTTAGTCCATCTAGAGTCTGTGATTCTGGCTAAATGACCAGCTTAGCTCCATTTCTGGTTGGCAGCCCTATGGACCACATCGTTGATCTTTGTTCTCGCTCTAATCCATGTATTGGTTTTTCTGTCTGTCAACGAAATACCCAGCATTCTCCTTTCCATGGCTCTCTGTGTCTCTGATAATTTGTGTAAAAATTTTTTCGACACAAAAGTTTCACAGCCATAAGTCAGTACAGGGAGAACACAAGCATCAAAAAGTTTCTTCTTGAAGTAATGTGAATACTTTGGAGATTTTAGGATAAATGAGAGCTTACCAAAGGCGGCCCATGCTAAACCTCGCCTTCTTTCTATGTCTACCTCTTGATTATCTTGATAAATGGTATGAATTTACTTCATTACTAAATAATTCTTTAATGATTTTTTCAAACGTTTTCCTTATAAAAGTACCTGTTTATTTGAATATTTCAGTCAGTAAAATATTTTTTGTGGTATAACTTAATATTACACAAAATCGTCTTATATCTGTGTTATGATAACATATATTGTTCGCAGTCTGGTAACATTACGCGGCCATTTCACACATGCGCGCAGACGGGATGTCAGACGTCTGGACTCAGTGCGATGTATGCAAACATGATTCCACGCGCCTTCTGGCATATTATAATTCTATGATATAACCTTCACTCGCGTCATTACTAATTTCTGTTGCTTATATCGAATTGTATGTAAATGACCAAATAAGTTATAACTGCAGCAAAACATGCACACAAACTCCTCATGTCCATTGTGAAGAAGCCGGCCGGCCTGAACTCCAACTTGTGGTGGTGCATTTGTTGGGAGAACATCTCTACCTAGAGACAGGAAAAATAAATCATTAAATTTTTTACCATTATAACAACAATCGATACTTTTTTATTGTTATCCAGGGGTGGGCGCTCGAAGTGTTACCAAATTCACGCTGCTTTAGAAACCAAACGGCTAATGACAGTGCGACACGTGTCAATTTGTTTTATTGTTCATAATTCTACCGAAGCATATCGTTTTACGTTAAATAAACTCACGAAAATTTCAATTTCAATAGTCTTTAAAATAAAAGTTGATTTAGAATAACAGTTGTCAGCAAAAGTGACGACCTTTGTAGTAACGTCTAAGGAGTGATTTAAATTGACACGAAAAATCATTAGTATCTGGCGTGTTAATTTTTTTTTTTAATACAATGCTTGACACATAAATCAACATAATTATATAAAATCAGCTTTAAAACTAAAAAAAAAAAAACTCAATTATTAACGACGTTCTTACAAGGTTACGTCATTTCGCAAAAATGTTAGAGATGAATAAATTGATCAATGTAAATGGATCGAATAAAAAAATAACTCATTTGTTGTTGTTCATGAAAAAAAGTATAAATGTCTTATTTTTTGGTGAATAATTGTCTTAAACACACTATAATAAAAAAATAGAAGGCATTGAAATATTTCAAATTAATTTGATAAAATATTCTTGAGAGATTTTGATAAAAAAATGTAATTTTAAATATTATTAGTTATGAACCATAGTCCTTAGAATATAGCTTGATTAGAATGACAGTTGTCTACGTATCTGGCATGTTAATTTATTTTCTTAATACAATGCTTGATATATAAATCAACTTAAATATATAAAATCAGCTTTTCAACTAAAAAAAACCAAAATAAACCTAATTATTACAAGGTTACATCATTTTGCAAAAACGTTAGAGATAGGACAAATTGATCGAATAAAAAAATAATTCATCTGTTGTTGTTCATGAAAAAAAGTAAATAATGTCTTATTTTTTAGTAAATAATTGTCTTAAACACACTATAATAGGCTTGTTTTTGCGTTTTTATATGAATTTTCGGAAACAGAGTTACTTGCATGAAAAAAACTGATAAAATTTATTTGATCGGTACGTGATCAGGGATCAGTAATTTCCCATCACTAGTGACATTAGTTTGGTAGCTGTCATTTTAATAAAGCTATAATTTAAGGACTTTATTTTATTAAAATATTAAAGGACAGTTGAGTGCTCAAAGCCAACATTTTATATCTAAATGTAAAAATAATGCATAAGACCCAGACTCATAAAGCAACAAAAAAATCTACTCGGAAAGTCAAAAAGTGTACTCACGTTCATGGTTGCTTCACGGTCATTTTGAGAAATATTTATCTTGTGAATTAGGTGGCTTGTTCTCTGGGCCTAAATAAATATAATGGGCAATTATCATGGATTTTTTTATTAGCTAATAAATTAGTCTTAAAAATCAAAAGCCGATCGGTACTCTCCTTATTAAAATCTGTTAAGAAATAAGGAAGATATAAAGGATTAAATTCTAGTAATTTGAATGGTGCCAAAAACAAACAATTCGTAACGTCATCAAGTATGACGTCTTCGGATGTTTTGTGACGTCGTCGGAATTTTTTTCATCAATGTCTATGGATTTTATGGAGTATTGTAGCTAGCTTCCCTTTTCTATGTGTCGTTTGATTACATTTACGGCGTCCTGTCGCTTATCAAACGCTACGAGTTGTGATTTATAATTTTCATGATATATTTAATTAATTTAGACGAGTTTAAAAACCATAAAATAATAAAAGATATTCGAGATGTAAGATGTAATCCGTTTTTACTTTCATCTGCCAGTGCCGGGAACTGGAGTTTGGAGTGGGTAAGGGAGGGGGCTTAAGATAATATGTATAGACAACTCTCCATATATTTCTATCTGTAGCCTCTGGCATTACCAACATTAAAATGAATTCATTACTCGTAAACTTCTGTGACAAAATTTATTACCAACTTACGAAACGATCGTTTTTGAAAGACCTTATTTTCCAAATGAAAATATGAATGAAAATATTCATTATAAGGGCTTATATAAAGACTAGGAGAATTTTGAAAAAATCTTTTATTTCTAGAGTGGGTTAAATCCAATATTCCTCCCGAGTGATAATACCCTATCGTAAGCATTAACATACATGTTTTGAGTATGTACAAATGTTAGACAAAAATCAATTCATTGGTGCTTTGACCCTATCTACTTTATAGTTTAATATTTTATACAGAAATTTTATATCGAAAACAACGCAGAGTTCTATTAGAAAATCAAAATTTAAAAGAGTTAGAAGTTACTCGTAATTTAAACTTGAACGTGAGATAGAAATTTGGAACTTATACAAAGGGTACTTTAAGAACTTTTTTGAACAGATTCTATCGAGTTTTTATGATTTTGATATTGCGGACTCCATACGCATGCCGTGCGATTTCATACCATACGCTAATTTACAGATACTACACAATGAATTTTTGTGTAAAGTGAATTTTTCCACACTTCCTCTTTTCAAAATAGATGGTACAGAAATTCCATTCATGACTTCAGTCAAAAACTTAGGTAATTCATAAGCATTTGGGGTGGCACGATCAGGTTAACGAAGTTAGTCGTAAAGTTTATAGCAGTTTGCACTCACTTAAAAGATTACAGAATTTCTTGCCAATTAATGTTAAGCAAACGTTAGTCCAGAGATTACTTCTTCCACTCCTCGACTATGCGGATGTGTGTTATCTAGATGCTAACTCTGAATTACTTGAAAAGTTAGAACGATTGCAGAATATTTGTATTCGTTATATCTTTGATCTTCGCAAATTTGACCACATAACCGAGTATCGCACGCAACTACACTGGCTCAGTATCAGGCATAGAAGAAACATTCACATTCTATCACTTCTTCACAATATTTTGAAAAATCCCACTTCGCCTGTTTATCTGAGAGAGCTCATCCAACCTCTTTCACAACACGGACTATCTCTTCGTTCTAGTAACGAGGGAACCCCTTTAATACCCTGTCATCGCTTTAATTTTTTTGCCTCCTCTTTCACAGTAGTAGCCGCTCGATTGTGGAATAATCTACCCACTAATGTTAGAGACGCCCCTTCTTTATTTACATTTAAGTCAAGATTGAAATGTCATTATCTTAATATTTAAATTGTTCCTTTATCCTTCTTCTTTCCTTCCCATCCTCTCCTCTCTTCATAGTATTGTGTTATTTTTTTTTATATATTTTTTTATTTTGTTTATCTTTGTTTTTAATTTTTATATAAAATTGTAATATTCAATTTGGTTGAACGGTTTGGGTAGGTAGGAAGAAATTTCCTTAAGGCAATATGCCCGCCCTTATATGTATATATATTGTAAATGTTATTTTCATTGTGTGTTTTGTAATATAAATAATATAGATGTACATAAATACCTTGTTTTTTAAACTGTCTAAATATTTGTTAATTATCTTCGTTTTTTTTAAGTTAGTCTTCTTTGTTTATTCTCAAATGTAATTAAACAAAATATATATTGTTAAGTTTCCCCGGCACGGGAAACCCCAGTGAGGTCACATTATTTTTATTATTAATTATTGTTTGCAAGCAAAACATATGAATAAATAATTAAAATAAAATGTATCTAAAGTGTCAAATAAAAATAAAATGCGTTTGCAAGTTTTGCGAACGCGCCACCATGTAACCGACAAATAAAAGTTATTATGAGAAGCTCACCTCATGGGCAGTTTTGGAGCAAATATTAGAAATGGTCCAGATTATCGAGGAGAACCACGTGCCCCATACGCTCGCTTTGTAAATGCTTCTGATCATTTTGGTGGACTCCATTTCATAACTGAATATCATATAGACGACAAACAAATTATTGACGGTGACCGCCATCGCTAGGCCAGATATCATCAACATCTGCACGTCGTACGAGGAGTTCAGCTCTTCGGCCCAAACGCAAAGCCTGTCATGCAGCGCGCGCATGTCGGCAACTGGATTGCATTTGTATTTAACAACGACTGCAATAGTTGGAATACTATTTTTTATTATATTTTCTTTCGTTTTAGAATCACTTGTCACCCAGCTGTTGGACGAAAGTCCCAGCTTCATATTATTAGAATTTGATAGGCTTTCAACGCATTTGTTGAGTGCAACAAACCTGAAAAATAAACTTTACATAAATTCGCAAAATAAAAAAGAATTTGTATTAAACATCATGGAGGGAGGTATTTCACATTAAAAAAGCATTAAAAAATAATATTCCCCAAATAATTAATCATATATCTTTTCAATACAGCCCCCTTTTGGATTTAAAAATTAACCTTTGTTGCGACAGAGAGGGAAAACATTTTTGAGAAGGGAATATGGGAGTCTAGGCATTTACAGGGCTTATGACCTGTCATTGGCTGGTTTAAGTGTCCACTTTACACACTGTGTAACATTCACCGTTCTATCAATGTTTAAACATCCACATTTCCTCAACTCTTTCATCTGTTGACTTTTGTGAAGTAAAAGTGCTGAAACCTTTATCATGTGGGTGAGATTCATCCGGGTGAACCAGTTCACCTACAGGCAACGCCCGAAAACAATTTTCCGATTTTCATACAACAACAACAAACCATCACGGCGTTTCCCCGTAGGGGTAAGCAGAGAGATTAGAACGCCATATCATTCTGTCTTTGCATACAGACCTCGCTCCCTCTTCATTCATACATCTTCTCATGCACGCACGCCGATTATTCCTACTCTTGACATGTCCATCTTCAAGTATTTAATAGACTTGATTGTACCATGTCTTTCTTGGTCTTCCTCGTTTTCTGCATCCATCGACATTCGCGTCGTTGATTCTTTTAGCCGTTATTTCGCTGTCCATTCGCTCTACATGTCCAAACCAACGCAGCACCCCCTTCTTGATTCTGTCAATAATGCAAGTCTCACCCTTACATAGTTCACGGATCTCGACAGTTGTGCACCTATCATATATAGTTTTACTACACATTCGCCTGAGGGATCGCGTTTCGACAGCATTTAATCTACTCGGATCATTATTTTTCCAATTCCATACTTCGCTCCTAAACATTAGAGTTGGCACTAGAACTCCATTGTGAACTGCTAGTTTTGCCTCCTGCGATAAACATTTGTTTGCCAAAGTAAATTTCAGTGCACCGTTTACCCTGTTCCCGGCACCCACCCTCCTTTCAATATCTTTCTCAGTCTTTCCATCCCTAGTAAACATACTTCCCAGATACACAAATTCTTCTGCCTGATTTAGAATATCTCTGTTCACTCTGATCTCACATTTAGTTAGATTTTCATCCATTTCAAAAACCATCACTTTCGATTTACCAACATTCAAAATCAAATCGCTTTTCTTGCATACATCATAGATTTTTGTTACCAAGAATTGCGGGTCTCCTTTGCTGCTAGCAAGAAGCACGGCATCATCAGCATACAGAAGACAGTTAACAGTTGTACCACTCATTTTTGCTCCCATTTTTAATTCTTTCAGTTCTTTCATACAGCTATCGATGCCTATGTTGAACAACCATAGTGACATCACACATCCCTGTTTGACTCCTTTAGGAATGTCAAACCACGATGTGAATGACCCATTCACTTTCACACATGCTGGTCTGTCCTTGTACAGTGACGCAATAGCCCTTGTCAGGTTACCATTCACTCCATACTCCGATAAAACCTTCCACAATCTCTCTCTGTCCGCTCTATCTAATGCCTTTTGCAGATCGACAAATGTTTATACTTCTTCTTTTACCAGTTAGTTAATTTAACAATGCTTTGAGTATGTCCTAATGTTTGCAGACTGGCTAGATTTCGTCTCAAAAATGATTTTCCTCTCTGTTGCAACAAATGAAGATCTAAATAACTTGATCAGTATTTACCTTGTATGAAGCATCTTTATATAAGTAGAAAACTGTAGCACTGTAGAAAAATATATGATAAAATATAATACAGATGCCAACCAATAAGAGAGTGAATTATCTCCAAAAATTACATATAAAAAAAAGTCACACGTGAGACATATCAAAAGTAGGATGTAAATTATAGAGAACAAAACAGCATTTTTCCAAGAATCTTGTTTGTGATTTATGCCAACTCCATGGCTGCTTAAATCGCCGTCTAAGAAATGTAAATTTTCCATTAATTTAGCAATTTTGTGTCGGTTTAAAATCGATCGGACAACGCATGTGACGCATAAGATCGAGGAAGCTATCTTCCTCGAAGCATCAGAATACATAGCTATTTTGTTGTCCGACCCTCGAGAGATGATTAATCTTGAATGTAGCAATATAGGAACGAGACCAAGAATTAAAACAATAGCTATAAAGACGTTATAAACTATTAAATAACGTGTCGGCTTCCATGTCATTCTATTTTTCTCCACATATTTAGAATATGGAGCTAAACCGACGAGTCTAGTTAGGTAATACAAAGGAGAAATGGTCCAGTATATTGATGGAATTCCTTTATCACTTTTTGCCATGATTTGTTTTGAATGTCGCAATATTTGTATGTACCGTTTGGCATTTGATAAAATAATGTTTTGATGGTTTATGTACAACAGATTAAGTGATAGAATATAATAGGTCAGTCATTAATCAATACTGTGACTATGCTTTGAAAATAATATTTCAACTCAAAAGGTCATTTTCTGAATTCGTGCACCCATGACCACTTGTATTCCTGGACAACAGTTTAACGGTAACTGCAAAAGTCAAGTATCTAGGGCGCATACTGACTGATGATTGTAAAGATGATCAGGACATAGAGAGACAGAGAAGAGCCATCACGACACGGGACTTAAGGGACACGGAACTCAAGGGACACGTCTCTTGAGTTAGTGTGCGAAGTTCTGTCGCTGTGAGTGTGTCAGTACGTCTGTAAGAATTTTGAATTGAATTTTTTCCATTTCGCCGAAAACGTGATGGCCGATTGTCGAGAGCAACGCGCGGCTGTGAAATTTTGTTTCCTGTTGGGGAAATCAGCCGTGAAAACTATTGTAATGCTTAAGACTGCTTATGGGGATACTGCTCTAAGTAAAACCAGAGTCTACGAGTGGTTTTCACATTTTAAAAAAGGAGAAATGACAATTGAAGTCCAACCCCGTTTAGGACGCTCCTCAACGTCAAGAACTGACAAAAACGTCGACAAAATCAATGCTCTCGTTCGTGAAGACCGTCGCCGAGCTATTGCCACCAACTCTGTGAGATGTCTAGAATATCATGGAGTTCAATTCAGAAGATTTTATTCGAAGAGTTGCACATGAGAAGAGCTGCAGCCAAATTTGTCTCTCGCCTTCTCACAGACGAGCAAAGGGAGCGTCGACTTCAGGCATGTTTTGAGCTTCAAAATCAGCTCAAAGAGGACCCTGAATTTTTTTTCAAGGTGATGAATCGTGATGTTATGGATACGACCCTGAAACAAAGCAGCAATCAAGCCAGTGGAAGACACCTGGCTCTCCTCTTCCCGAAAAAGTTCGCCAAGTAAAGTCAAACATCAAGACAATGCTCATTTGTTTCTTCGATAACAGAGGTGTTGTACACGCGGAGTTCGTTTTCCCGAATCAAACTGTTCAATCAGAAATTCTTTTTGGAGGTTTTGAAAAGATTGAAGGAGAGTATCCGGAAGAAAAGGGCAGATCTTGGCGCACAAGCGACTGGTTCTTCCATCATGACAACGCGCCGGCCCACACCGCTCTCTTGGTAAAGCTGTTTTTGACCAAAAACGGCATGACACCAATTGTTCACCCACTCTACTCACCGGATCTAGCCCCCTGTGATTTTTTTTACTCCCCAGACTCAAAAAAGACGCAACAGGAAAACGTTTTGCCACTGTGGAGGAGGTAAAACAAAAATCATGTTGGGGAAAAAGTTATTTCGTACTTCGCGCCCTTTTTTTAAAACTAAGTATATAATATTAAACGCAACATTTTTGTAGAGCGCCCTCGAGGTTATATTACGAAAATGACGGTATATAAAGGGATAGGACTTGAGGTTGGAATTTTGGCTCGCAGAAACTCTTCTCCTTGCAAGGAATGGATAGAACTGTGACATGCCTCGAAGGACCCACTATTCATAATTTTCAGTAAACAAATGCACGCTTAGAACTGTCCCACTCAAACTATAACGTTTTGTAACCCTCACTTGGTTACACAATTGATTAGGTTTATGCATAATTGAAATAATCAAATAGATATCATTAATTTATTTTATTGGTTTCAGTTTTAACCTAAAAATAGACAATGAAAGGCGTAAATTAAATATGTACATAATATACAGGGTGTTCTTTAAAGATGATCAGTATGGGCAAGAAGACATATTAGCATATTTAAAACAATATTTAAAACGCAGAAATTAAAAAAAAAAAAATATTTAACAAAACAAATGGTTGCTTACTTCTGCAGGGGAGAAGCGAGGAGGGCGTGGACATATGGTTGACGGTGTATCAGACTCTCCCCTCCCCTCTCCTCGCTTCACCCTTGCAGAAGTAAGCAACCATTTGTTTTTTTTAATGTTTAATTTTTGTAAATTTTATTCGTTCTAAAAATTTATTTTAATGTGCCAATATGTCTTCTTGGTAATACTGATCATCTTTGCTTACCATGCAAGAGGTCTCGGGTTCGATTTCCGACTTGGTTCCCATGAAATATTTATTTTAAAAGGTGTTCTTACATTAGAATATTTCATAGTTCCTCGACTGGCACCTGAAGCGTAAGACTGATCATCTTACCTCCACGTAGCAAAAAAAATATTCAAGATACGCTGCGATTGGTGTATCAATACAGTGCCCTATGCACCATTAGGTGCGGAAAGGGAACTGATGATGATGATATATTTATCTTCAAAGAATTCACTTTTAGGTTTTTGGTCAAACATTTTAATTAATGTAAATAAATATTAGTATATGGCTACTTACCGACTTTTTATGACTACCGATTTCGAGACGTACCCGTCTCTTCGTCAGGACACTCACTACACACTCACTACAACATGCAAATACTAAAATGCACTTTCACCTTTACATAAAATATTACAACAATAATGAAATAATAAAAAAAATAAAAAAGTTTTTTGTTTAATCGAACATAAAAATCCTTTCGCCGGCGGATCCATACGGAGTAAAACGGAGCTATCAGTCCTCCCTTCTTTCTTCTTTCAAACAAGAGAAAATAATTACAATATTAAAGTGTACAAAAAAACAAATTTTAGGTAGGTACAGTTAGATCAAATTATAAATACTATTTTTAATTAGGGTGCTAGCTTTTTCTTTAAATTTGCTTAAAGTGAGGAAATATATATCTACTCGTATTTCAGAAAAAAACGTATTATAATTATTTAAAATTCTGGGCAAAGATGCATTCTTATTATTGACAAAAGGGGCAACCTTTTTTCTTTGCCTAATGGCAGTTACTTTATAGTTACATTTTTTTTCAGTGGGTAAACAAATAAATCAACTAAAGTATTGAAAAAAAAAAAAAATTAAATCATAATGTATCTTTTTTGCTTTTTTTTGTTATGCCCTCTTACAAAGTTTTTTACTACATTCCATTTAGTTATATTTTTGCATCACACGTAGGACATGTTTATTGTATTTTGAACTTTTGTCTATTTTGGAAAAAAAAACATTTCTGTTTTAAATCTTTCTGACTCTCCCCCAAAGCTGAACATTTTCTGATCAATATTATTCTTCATCTTCTTCTTCTTTGGCCTTTTGCCCTCCACTGCTGGATGGCGGCCTCTTCCAAACGCCTCCATTCCTTCCTATCACCCGCTTCCATCATCCACGTTTTACCGGCAATAGAGCCAATGTCGTCGACCCATCTTTTCTGTGGCCTTCCAACACTTCTTTTGTTTGCCTATGGTCTCCACTTTATTATTCTGAGTGTCCACCTGCCATCATTTTGCCTCGCCGAGTGTCCTGCCCACTGCCATTTCAATTTTGCTGCACGATCCATGATATCCACGACTCCGGTTCGGCGCCTTATTTCTTCATTTATTACTCTGTCTTAAGAGACATGTCTAAGGACATACACCGAGCATCTGTCTTTCCATGGATCGTGCATTTCAATACTCGCTACCTTGACCTCAACCCAGGTAATTGATGCGCAATATTATTGTGTTCTACCTCAACAAGATCGTGCAAGAACCGATGACCAAAGAAATATGTTTTATACAAAATTGTTACTTCTTGTTTTGGGCTGGTCATCTTCACAAGTTATAGCTAATTGATCCATGATTCAGAGAGTCTCAAGGTGATTTGTCCTTGACTTGAGTCTTCAGTATTAGATTTAATAGAATCAAAATCACCACCCGGTATTCTGAACGCAAAAGCGCGCGTAGAAAACGCATTTACGTACTAAATACACGCTAACACAGCGATCTCTTCGCGCGCAATTCTGTTCAGAATACCAGCCCAGTAGCTCAATCAAAAATAACTATCGACGTGCTTAAAATCATGCTAAGCATTTGAGCGATCACAATGAACAACAATGAACATGCTTAAGTTATCGCAGTCATAAGTCACCGCGTGTGTAATCTCTAAGTCAACGCTCGTGTTCGTTTGTTTTTGTTTTCCTCGTAAATTTTATTATAATATTTAAACCCTATAAATTGTATAAATGGACAATGTCCGTTTATAAGAAGCAGAATTTTACAGCTCTGGAATGATCGCTATTTAGCAGAACCCACAGGAAAGGTAACAAAAATGTTTTTTCCATCTATTTACCATGCTTTTGAATTTAGGAAACTGCAGCGTGCAGGATACGAACTTACACAAATCCTGACAGGACATGGTGGATTTATGAGTTATTTACACAGATTCAAAATATCTGAGATCAACACTTGCCCATGCGATGATGTTACTCTCCAAGATGTCTCCGATCTATTGATGCATTGCCCCTTTTTTAGTCTGCAGAGAATGCAACTGGAGGCGCGATGCAGAAGTCTAAATGAGGATTTACACGATGTGCATGTAGTGATTAGTCACAGGGACTTGTCAAGAGAGGTATCATTATACATGACAGATATAGTGAAGGCAATAAAAGGTATCAATGATAGCAGGACACCAAATGCCGAACACTGTTCAGGTGGATCGGAAGATCTGTTGACGAATAACAACGGTCCGCCTTCTTCTGACGAGTTTTCTGTGGTTTCCTCTTGAAACAGGTCACAGCCGAAACATCTTACCGATCCTTACATAAAATAACGAAATAAAGTTATTCATTAAAGTAAATATTTTTAAGTAAACAAATAAATAACTATCGCTTTGAAGTATATATTAACCTTGTACATTACAGGCAAGGTATTGAATAATGCAACTACATATAAAAAAAAATTTAAAAAATGTCCGTTAATAAATAAATAATACATTGTGTAGAAGCACGTTGGAGTATGTGTCGCCTATATGGAGTCCACAATACGGTAAATACATAAATACAAAATAAACTTTTAAAAAATCTTATTTTATTTCAAGGGTAATTGCCTTCCGTTCCTTCATTCTCTAATGGACTTTCGTCGTGATCATGCTGAGCGTGACGCTTCGTAAAATGCGCCATCGCGTGTGTCAAAGGGTTTAATTACACTGCAACAGATATATCTTTTCATAAATACAGATTTATTTTAGTCTTTAATCAATAAAATCCTTCTTCTTCTTTTCCACGTCCGCTCCTAAGTGAAGCACGTGGACATCACCAGTTGCCTCCAGGAGAACCTATCGCCAGCAATATTCACAGTACAATATTTATTATGGAAATCATACAGTCTTTTTAACAAAATCAAGGTACAAGAAAACAATTTTAAAAAGTAAAACCAAAAGTAGATTTCACATGAATTTATTATGACAACAACATAGTGACTAATTATCGATTCCTTTAACGTCAGCAGTAGATCCCCACATTTCAAAAACAAATTTTAAGCTCAAGTCTGTGTAAGTGCTGCTAAGTAACTTGTTATTGTTTCAAAGATAAACAAACATAGAAACATATTACAACAGAGATGAAGAACATTTAAGAGAAGGTAATATAGAAGTCTAGGCATCTACAGGGCTTATGACCTGTCAATGGCTGGTTTAAGTGGCCACTTTACACACTGTGTAACATTCACCATTCTGCCTATATTTGAACATCTATATTCCTTCAATTCTTTCATCTGTTGATGTTTGTGAAGTTAAAGATGTTTGATGTTTGTGAACTTCTATATTACCTTCTCTTAAATGTTCTTCATCTCTGTTGTAATATGTTAATTTAAACAGCTCCCCAGGGAATTGAATCCAGTTCTTGTCTACAAAAATTTGGACAAACTCAAAATATTGTTGTTAAACATAGAAACTTTACTCTAGTTATTGTTCATTTCTGTTGCTTATATCGAATTGTATGTAAATGACCAAATAAGTGGTAACTGCGGCGAAAATTGCACACAAACTCCTCATGTCCATTGTGTAAAAGCCAGCCGCTTTAAACTCCAACTTGTAATGGAGCATTTGTTGCGAGAACATCTCTACCTGGGGACAGGAAAAAGATGCTGCAGTTCTGTTAGCAAGCAGTAAGGATGATTGGCAACAAATTGTCTCTAGAATGTATGATGTATGCCTGGAGAGCGAATTGGTGATGAACGAAAATAAGTCAAAAGTTATGGTATTTGGAAGGGGAAGTGAGGTTACTGACAGCACAATTAATGTAAACAACGAATGTTTCGAACAAGTGGAAGAATTTGTGTATCTGGGAAGCATGTTTTCAAGAGATGAAGAGTAGAAAAAGATGTTGTAAGGAGAGTGAATGCGGGCAACAAAATGAACGGCGCGCTAAGCGCAGTAATTGCTAATAAAAATATGTCAATCGAAGCTAAACTGGCAATGCACAACGGAGCTTTAGTCCCGACACTTATGTATATAAGTGAAATATGGAACTGGCAGAGGAAGGACGAAAGCCGAAATCCAATATATTACACGAATGTGTGGGAAATCAATGTATGACAGTATTACGAATGATGAAATGAGGCGAGAGTGTAAATCTGAGTCAGATATAATTGATAAGATTAAAAAAGGGTCTCTAAGATGGTTTGGTCGCGAAGAACGAATGGACGATGAGAGAATGGTAAAACAAGTATATATGGCGAAAATGAACGGTAACGTGAGGACAAAGACAATTAAGAAAGACGTGGCATGATCAGATAAACCAAAATCTTTTGTCTGGTCATGTCAAAAGCAGGCAGAACTGAAGGGCATATATGACAAGATGTATGAATGTGGAAGAAGCTAGAAATGTATCTCAGGATAGACTGTGTGGCGGTCCATTCTCTCCTATCCTTACGGGGACATGGCGTGATGGTGGTAGTAGTAATTTTAATAACACGTAAAAAGGGCATAAACAAATATATAATATGTTACGGAAAATAGCAGCTTTCAAAAAGAGCTGGAAATGCGGCTAGGAATAGCGGGCGCGGCATTCAACAGTATGAAGGCTGTCCGGAGATCGGATATTTACTAAATGAAAACTAAATTAATAAGCACTATCGATAAAATCAAGAAAGGAGCTCTGCGTTGGTTTGGACATGTAAAGCGAAAGAAATTAATAAAAAGTTTAAGGATGAGGATGTGGGATCAGGTAATGAGTTTGGAAGGAGATAGTTAGAAGAAATAGCAAAGAGAAGGAATAAAATAAAAGAAGTTAGGGTTCTAAGGACATATTCAGTGAAACCCTGAAATTACGTCCCCGCAATTTGCTTTTTCCTGCGATTTACGCATAATTTTTAAAGTTCCGTTGCTTTTTTTTCAAATTAGTACATTTACAACCCAGTTTTACGTTTTTTTCCCCGCAATTATCGTCGGAGAAAATTGCAATCCCCACTGAAAACTGACAGCTCAAGAGTCTGAAGTTAGTCTCTATCATTTTATTATCTTTTTTTGCCGGAGTAAAGCTAGGGTTTCCTAGGACAGCGGTGCCCGTATTTTAACGGCCGTAGTGAACGGTGATGCGGTAGACAGCCGTCGTAACGTCGACTAGAGAGTGATTTCCTAGTGAAACGGTGTTAAATGGTGTTGATAACACCGTTTTCCTAGGAAACCACACTCTAGTCACCGTTACGACGGTTATCCACCGCATCACCGTTCACTACGGCCGTTAAAATACGGGCACCGCTGTCCTAGGAAACCCTAGCTTAATTTGTAATTTTAGTTGCGATTTCAAAGACAGTTTATTTGGCCTTACTTTTAAACCTGGCATGAAGTTACGCCTAGGCATAGAGGGGAAATAAGGATGGGAATATCATCCTTATCAAAGTGGTAGAATAAGGATGATATTCCCATCCGAATTATACCACTTTACTTAGGCGTTACTTTATGCCAAGTTTATGAGTAAGATCCAAGTGCTTTGCGAACATTTATTGCCGCCATTTTCATGTATTTGACAGCTCATGAATCTGAAGTTAGTCTCTATCATTCTACCAACCTCTTGGTAAGTTAAATCAATATATGAAAAAGGGAATTATCACTTTTTTAAAACAATTTTAAAGTAATAAGGGCAATACCTACTAGATCTACATCTACTTGATGTTGATAAGGGTCTATGAAATACTGTCTAGTAAAAAAATATTTTTAAACTCCTGCGAAAACGGTCATTGCATTGGGCACGCCCCTAGTACGTCACGATCCATGGTAATTGCGAACTTTGTTTGTAACCGTTTAAATTTTTATAAAGAACATCGTCAAGAATCTCTACGTCACAATTATCAAGGCCAGACATGTCGCGTTTTTCTAGGGACATGTTAAAAAAAAATCTTTTTAAAAATTATGCATGAAAACATTTCTCCACAATATTCATATTGATTTTGAACCATTACCATTAATATAATTCGTAGTATGTGATATTTCTCTATTATTGCCGCCATTTTCCTGTTTTTTTTGTTGTAATTTAAAGACAATTTGTGTGTTTCTGCTTAACATATATTTATTTCTGCAATTTTTGCGTTCTTTGGTTACAAACAGTTTGAAGTATGAACATTAAATTATTGCCGCCATTTTCGTGTTTTAGTTGTAATTTTAAAGATGCTTATAGTGTTTTACAGACATTTATTTTTTATGAATGTGATATTTCAAAAAGTTGCAGTAAAAAAATGGTTCAAGCATTGCTCCATAAATTTTTAATAAAAAAAAATTTGCTGAATTTTTTTTTCCATTTACATTTTTTTTGCCAGTCCCTTAAAAACATAATTTAGAAGTTTTACTGTACTTATATTTCAGGTTTTTTTTTAAAGTTTCTGGAGGAAGGTGTATTTTTTACAAGAAGAGGTAGCTCATTCTAAAGTCTAGGACCTTGAACAGAAAAGGAATTGCTGAAAAATGATGTGCTATGTCGAGGAATGGAAAGTGTTCTCTAAGAAGCGAAGTGATAGACCATAATCAGAAAGATATGAATTTCTCAGCAAGATATTTTGGTGCCAAGGGTTGAAAAGAATTCTGTAAAGAAGTGAGAGATTGGAAGTTTACGCGCTGATAAAAATAAAGCCACTTGAGTTCAGAGTGAAAGGGTGATATTATATCTACAAAGTTAAGATATTGCACTCACATTCATAATAGCTTCATAGTCATTTTGAGGAATATTTATCCTGTGAATTAGGTGGCTTGTTCTCTGGGCCTAAATAAATAAAATTCATACAAATCATTAATACAATTTTAAACATAATACCTTTAACCTTTAACATACTGCGTGAAAAAACTCCCTCAAGTCGCTGAGGTTAAGAAATGATCGTCTGATAATCGCTGTCTCTTTTCATCTTGTCATTATTAAAATTATGTATGAGTTTTGCTTAGTGATCTTGCAGCGGGCAACACCAAAGCTGTGAGGTTGACAGGAATGCGTAGCCAGGTAGACGTTGTTACAGGTTGGGTATAGGACGGTTCATCAAACAAGATGAAATGTAATGTGTTCTTCCAATGCACGGCGTTTAATATCTTATCTACGCTGACGCTGCAGCGGGCTATGCGTTCGGACCAGTCAACCTCACGGCTTTGGTGTTGCCCGCCACGATCGAAGCAGATTACGTATCTTTCTTTCGAATGAATTTTTTAACCCGCCCCTGCAATTTCTGGCCCTCTAGAAGGGAGCACTTCGCAGGTCAGGTCTGACTCGCCGAAGCGGATTACAGATTGTCCCAATGTGTCCTTAAAATGTTACCAAAACAGTGTGTAACCAAAAACATTATTTTTTAATAATATGAATAAAGATTTTAAATATAGATGCTGGGTATATTTTAACTTGCTATTTCAAAGTTTTGCGATTCAAAAAATTTATGAAATTTCCATGTAAGATATTCCTTTTTTTAGCAATTTTTTCTGTGCGGTATCGGAACGCATCTACCACACAAATGGAGGTTTGAGTATATAGCCATAAAATTAAAAGTTGTATAATTAACTCACCTCATAAGCAGTTTTGGAGCAAACATTAGAAGTGGTCAAGATTATCGAGCCGAACCACGTGCCCCAAACGCCCGCTTTGTAAATCTTTTTAACCACGTTGAAACTGGCCATTTCATAACTGAATACCACATAGAAGATGTACAAATGAGTGACACAGGCTACCATCGCTAGGCCAGATACCATTAACATCTGTACATCGTAAAAGGAGTTTAGCACTTCCCCCCAAATGCAAAGCCTGTCGTGCAGCAAACAAATATCAGCGATTGGATTACATTTATATTTAACAAGGGCTGCAGTAGTTATGATACTGTTTTTGATGGTATTTTCTTTTGTAAAAGAATCACTTGTCACCCAAATGTTTGATGCTAGAGCCAGCTTCATATTATATGGATTTGATAAGTTTTCGACACATTTGTTGAGTGCAACAAATCTGAAAAAACAAACACCTGAATTTATTACATTACTAAATTATTAAATAGCGAGAATATTTACTGTGCTTCTTCTTCCATGCTATAGATCTATGTAATCGGGTCTCCCGAGTATTCTTCCTTCTGTGAGATGGATTCCCAGCTGTCCTTTCATCTTTTTATAGTCCTGTGAGGCTGATTATGCAGTACAATATAATAAAGTCTGGTGGTGTCCATTCTGACATGACTGTACCAGTTTCTGTACCAGTCTCTCTATCTTACTATGTCCTCAGCCTCGCATATCTCTCTAACATTGGTGTTCCCAATGATCACTTAGAATTTCGCCTGCCATCATCCTCAGTGTCTTCATCTTGGAAGTCCTCGATACTTGTTTAGTTCAACGCCATGTTTCATTATTGGTCTTAGGCATGCTTTGTAATTTCTCATCTTACTCTAATGGTCATTTCTTTATTTTTCCATATTTTGGATTTTAGGGCACCAGAGATGGCAGCTGCCTTGTTGACACACAGATCACCTCCTTTAACTAGGTCTACCCCTAAATATCTGAAGGTGCTGATCTTATCTATGGGTTTGTGCTCCACGGTTAGGTTACGTGTGGTACTAAAGAGAGGGTTTGTTTATCTTGTCTTTTTCAATAGAAATTGCAATGTTATATATATTTTTTAAGGATTGTGCATTCTGTTTAGCATTATCAAAATGTTTTTCCCAACTAACATCCGTCATCATCACCAAACTACTTTCGAGATGACCCGAAGCTTTACCGGACACGGAGCCATGAAAAGTTACAAAATAGATTTTAAATTAGGAAATATGGCTTTTGTCAATTATATATGTAAATTAAAATTTAATATTTTGTAATGTACATGAATATAAGTCATTAAAATCGAAAGTCTACTCTCTCAGTCTACTTCTGCGAGAAAATGGTGAGATTATTTATATTGGTTACCTTGATTTCTGGATTAAATAAATAAATAACTTGAAAATAATAATAGTCACCTTGAATGAAGCATCCTTATAAAAGTACAAAACTGCAGCACCATTGAAAAATATACAATAACATATAATGTACATATCATCCAATACGCGACCGAATTTTCTCCAAAAATTGCAAATAAATACAAGTCACCCGCGTTGCAGATCCAATAAGAAATGTAAATTATGGAAAATAATACAGCATTTTTCCTAAAATCTTGTTTGTAATTTGTAACAACTCCATGGCTGCTTAAATCCTCATCCAAAGATTGCAATTCTTCCAATAATTTAGCAATATTGTCTCGGTTTAAAATAGATCGCACAATGCATGTGACGCATAAAATCGAGGAAGCTATCTTCCTCGAGGCTTCGGAATACATAGCTATGTTATTGTCTAACCTTCGAGCGATGATTGATCTTGAATACATCAATATAGGAACAAGACCAAGAATTAATACAATAACCATAAAGACGTTATAAACTATGAAATAACGTGTCGGCTTCCATGTCATTCTATTTTTCTCCACAAATTTAGAATATGGAGCTAAACCGACGAGTCTAGTTAGGTAATACAAAGGAGTAATGGTCCAGTATATTGATGGAATTTCTTTATCATTTTTTGCCATGATTTATTATGAATGTTGCAATATTTGAATGTGCCGTTTGGCATTTGATAAAAGAATGTTTTAATGGTTTGTGTTCAACATAACAAAATGCTCGAGTCATTAATCAATACTGTGACTATACTTTCTACTGAAATAAATACTAAAGGAGAACTCGCTAAGGTTTGCTTTCGACCTAAACCAAAACCGAGTGTGGGTTATCGCTAGAGCCCTCACAGGGTACCGCAGATTGAAAAAACACCATGCTAGAATGAAACTTCAAGATGTAGGTTCTGCAGTGCAGATGATGAAACACCTGTACACATAATGTGTGAATGTGATGCTTTATATCACAAAAGAAGTCGCATCCTCGGGGGCCATTGGTTAAACATCAGAATAGCCTGATACTTAATGGAGCTGGGCTTGCAGGGGGAGTTTTAGCGAAATGAGAGCATTTGTCCTCCACTCAGTAGCCAGTTCTTTAAAGACGCGGAAGGCAGGGGAACTAATTTACAGGAACCGGTCACAATAGATCTACACAGATCGCAGTGTGGAAAGACAGTTCAGAGAGGACAACTCCCATTTGCCCTAATTACTGTATTTTCTATTTTACCGCTTTTCGCATTCAAGTTGTATTGATAATTTTCTTTGTGTTTTGTATCCCTCAAATTGTATGGTAAATAAACATATTGAATAAATAAATTGAAAATAATCAATTAACTAAACTCGAGGATGTAATTCTAGCTGCCAGAAACTTTTCTGCGCGTATGGTATGGATAGAACTTAGTTATTGCATTCATCAAAGGGTGGATTAGTAATTTTTAGTAAACAAAGGCAAACTAAGAACTGTCCCACTCAAACTATAACGTTTTGTAACTCTCACCTGGTTACATAATTAATTAGATGTATGCATAATTAAAACCTTAAAATAGATGTCTTTAATTAATTTTATTTGGTTCAGTAAACCCAAAAAGAGATAATGATAGGCATAAATTCAATATGTTTTTTGATTAGAAAAACACATTAATGAAATAGGTCATTATTTAAAGTGATTTGTTTCTTTTTTATTGATTAATTTACTCAAGGACTGTACAGTCCATTAGATACAAATAAAAGCATTGTAACAACTCCGTTTATCCAAACTCAAGTCATCTGGATTGCCAAATACTCGGATCGTTTTCAGGAAATGAAAAATAAAGTTATATTAAATAAGCGCTCTAGATTACCTCAAAACAATAGATTTAAAGGGCTGTTCTTACGTGTTAGCCGACTCGTGGGATTCGGTAGAAACTGTAGCATTGAAGAGAGCATGGAAAAATCTTAATGGAATTTCGACAAAATAATAATACCAGAAAGAAAAGCAAGCCGCAAAGAAGAAGGAAGTGGAAGAAACGTGAGGAAAGCGTGAAAAATAATGAAAATAAGGCTGAACGAGAAATATCCTTATTAAAATTTCTGGCTGTTTCTTATTCATTAAAGTGGCTACAATGTCTGCGATGTAACGGACGCTTAGGGTGTTTTTTAATTTCATATTAAACCCTCTTAAAATAGTACAAAAATTAATTATTAAAGTAATTTTAAAGAAACCCTCGACATTCAATACGGAAAGTCTATTTAAAATATTTAAGGTTCATACAGTAGACACTCTTTATAAAATAAATTCTTTTATACAAATATATAAAAAAATAAAAAAAAAGAATTTGAAATGAATAAGTCACTCGGATACCAACATAACATTAAAATTCCTAAATTCCATACAAGTCATGGTCAAAATAGCTTTCTATTCAAAGGTGTAAAAAATTATAATAATCTTCCTAATGAACTAAAAACTATTAAAAATAATATATCAATAAATAAATTTAAAGTTAATCTGAAGAATTTTTTTGAACTCGTGTAAAAACAACATTAAATTTTAATTAGTATGAATGTATTATTGTTTTATGTTTTTTCTTTATATATCCTATGTTTTTCTTTTTCTTTTCTTGCACTCATATTTAAAATTATATAATCTCTTATAAATAAACAACTACAACAGTGTAAGTCACTCTCCAAGCACAAGATTTAGTCTCTTTTTTTGGAGAGTTACAGTGATAGCATTTACTAGATGTGTAAAAGTAGATGTTTAGAATTTTACAAAAACATACTTTTTATGAAATTTATGAATAAAAAATAAAAAATTATTAAGTCATTAGAAAGTGAATTGTAGAACTTCATTGCTGTATGTACAAAACTGTTTCTTTTTCTGTTAGTCCTGGGTTGTTCGCAAGTTAAATTATTTGACGCTTTTGTATTTCTTGGATGTACTCGTGACAATATTATTAATCCATATAAAAAGTGTAATTAATCCAATTATCTGGATTTCTGCATGTCCAGATAAACATCTGGCACTCATCAGTCTGGATAATTAAAGTTTTACTGTATTAACGATTAAAAGAATACAAAAATATTAAAGCGACGACAAAAAAATAAACAAGGGTCTATTTTATGCATTGTTTAAATCATTACTCAAGTTTACGATAAGACATAATCGGGATATTGGCACAAGCAACCCATAGTTTGTTCTGCGCTGATCGAAGAACAGCACATCATTATTTTGCAACCAGCGGATTGGATCATCGAATGACACTTGATCCTATAGAAGCAACTTTTATCAGTGGGTTATTTAGGTCTTCACAAAATAAAATTAAACAAATTTATAATTTAACTAAACTTTATTATAAAATAACAATATTGTAACTAATGCACATAAAATGAGGAAGGTCAGCAGTTTTTTTAATGTTTTAACAGACTATCAACCTTAGCCAAAATTTAAAAAAATGTATTTTTATGTATCGTACTTTTGGCAAGCTAAAGTATATTTTAGAAAGTAAACAAGTCCCAGTATGCTTAAAACGATGAACCCGTAAATCGTGTATATTGTCAGTGATGACATATGGACTAGAACCATGTCTGTGACACAGAACAGTAGCCGGAAACTAAAATGCACGCAATGAATTGAATTATAAAATTAATATGAATTATTAATAACATATCGCCATGTATTATTATATAACTTTTCTGCATTCCATTTTTTGACATGTATAAATTTTTATTATTTATATTTTTCTATTATTATTTTGTATATTGAATATAAGAAAAATAAGAAACCCGCTGACAAGCCGGTTTCACGGTTTAGTGGGTTTCATTATTTTTCCTTTTATATTTTCCGTTCATGTTTACCTTCTTAAATAAATATTAATACAAGAAAAATGTATCACGTCCAAAATATGTTGAAAAAACTTTTTTTTGGGATTTTACCAGTAAACAATAGCCGAACAAACCCAACCTTATTTAACTATGCATATTGATAAATTATGCCACTTAATAGTAATATCGGAGTATACATTTGGCAAAACAAAATTTGTCTATTATACAACAAAGATGAAGAACATTTTAGAGAAGGAAATATGGAAGTCTAGTCATTTACATGGCTTGTGGTGTGTCTTGGCTGGTTTAAGCTATCAATTTATTTATTTAAATTTTTGTACATAATGTAAATTGTACATTCATTGGCGGGTTTATTGCCAAATGGCAATTTCTGACTGAGAATTAACTGTATTTGTATATAAATTACTTTAAATTAATACTATTACTCAGAAAAAGGAATAAAGAGGAAAGGAGATGTTTCTTTCACTATACACACCGTGTAACACTCACCATTCTGCCTTTGTTTAAACGTCCATATTTTCTCAACTCTTCCGTGTAATGATTTTTATGGAGCATAATAAGTGAAACATAATATCGACGCTGGAAAGGCTATTTACTTTAAGCGACATCGCAGTTTTAATAATGACAGAACTAATTACATTGAGCGACACGGGACTTGTAAAATATTTTCAATAAATAGGCGAATACACATTAAAATGTGATTTACCCCGTCTACCGACGATGTTCTGAATGGAGGTATAAATTATGAGATATAATTTTTTTAAATGGCTCTCCTGTAAAGTTTGCAAAATGTCGCTTAAAGTAAATAGACTTTCCAGCCTCGATATATTGATGTGGGTGAGATTCATCTGGCTGAATACTTTTACATGCTAGGCAAATTTTATACAAAAAATAACTTATGACATACAATTAATTAGACACGTTACGAGCGCAAGGTAGTTGAGATTTTATTTGGAGGGTAATTGCATTCCATGTCTTTAATCTCTTAAAGACTTTCATCGTGATCAGACGTGATGCTACGCAGAAATATGCCATCGCGTGTGTTAAAAAAAATTATTTAATTACACTGAAAAAATATATCTTTCCACTTGTAAATATGATCCAATTCAATAAAATTGATTTAACCACAATTTTTTTTTTCTATTGACCGGTTTCAAAGCTACACAAGCTTCTTTATCAAGATATACTTAACTAATGAATTCTATCCAATTTTATTTTTTACAGTGATCTCTAAATATGACATCGATACATACAATCCAATTTATTGAATCAACAGATAATTGATATATTTTACGGTTATCTTTTCACAAATTTAAAGCAATGAGTTACACATAAATATTTATTTATTTATCCTATTATATACACACATAAATTTAAAACATTAATATAAAGTTACTTTGACTGTCCAGCAGCTTTCAAAAAGACCAGGGTACGTATTCTTATGGGAAGCTAAAATTTTTCTTCAATTTTATCTACAAAGTAAAATTAAGTTTTCTGTATGAAAAATAGAATATGTTTACAATTTTTTTTTCTAAACATGTTCAATTACCGGTTACCGGTGAATACACTTTGAATTTTTGTACAAATATACACACTTTCGTACATAAATATCAATATTAGTTTATACGGTCTCAGTATATACAGATGTGTGCAGTGTAGTGTAGATGAGTGGTGAGTGGTTGGCAGAGGTCTGACAAATGTTCTACCAGGAAATGTTAGAGCATTGCTGGAAGAAATGTAGCGCCTAATTGCTAAACCCCCTAAAACGATTTTATATGTTTTTAAGTAATGGATGAAAAACATGTTTATTTTGTAAGTTCATATATAAAACCTGCTGTTTTTCATCAGCATATTCTTAAAAGACAATCATGTGATGTTCAAAACTTATTTTTTTGATACATTTTAGAGATAATTAATTTTGAAATATTTTAAATTTGTTTTAAGGGACTTTCCGAGTAACATTTGATTTTAGACGCTTTTGAAATTAACATTAATTGTTTTTGCTTGACTTCAATAGAATGAAGTTTTGGACCCCATATTGGATTTTACTTCAAATGATCATCTACACTGACTCAATCTGACTCAAATGCTTTCAGTCATGGTGCTTTTAGAAAATATCTTTATAGATTTAAAAAAAGAGAAAACGATTGCTGCCCTTGCGATGGACTCAGCTCTCAGGACGTCCTCCATATATTACTAGATTGTCCTATGTTTGACACCGAGAGGTTAAACTGCATACAAATGTGCGCACAATACAGCAAAATTTTTGAAAACCCAGAGGAAGTTATAAAACATGAAGCTACTGCCGAAAAATACATTGACTTTCTAAAGCCCATAGTTACAAAAATGAAAAAAATTAATGAAGGAATTGACTCAGACCCGTTAAAAATAACTATTGTGCAAAATATACATACAAGGAAAAAAAGCTTTGTATGTATAAGCAAAGCAATGAAGAACGGGAACAAGAGGGAAAAGAAAATAAAAAATAAAAAAATGATCATCTATAAGCGTTGTGATTGGTTGATTACATTTTAGGGGGGGTCTGCAACTTATATTCTGCTGTTTTAGGGTGTTTTGTAATTAAGGTCAATTTTCAACATGTAAAAATCAATGTATTTAAGCGAGTTTTGCCAGAAATGAGATGATAAGTATATAGCTCACAAAAATATCTATAGAACTCCATATTCAACTCAATTTACTAAAAAAACCGTTTTAGGGGGTTTAGCAATTAGGCGCTACAAATGCATACAAGTCCGAGGGGACTATGTCAAAAAATAAGATACAAAAACTTTTTTTTATGCACTTTGAAAATGGTCAGAGGTGGAGCGTATGAATCAACCCTTGTACATACAACTTTTCTCCGTATTTTAATCTGCATCATATGAGCCGACACCCATGGGTATCGGATGTAAATATTGGGGTTTACATCACAAACTGTCTAGTACGACGTTCATAAAATCAACAGATTCATATCATTCACCATTTTGCCTATGTTTGAACATCCATATTTCTTCAATTCTTCCATTTGTTAATTTTAGTGAAGTTAAAGAGCTGAAACCTTTATTGTTGTGAAATATATTTATCTGACTAAATTATTTCACATACTAGGCAACGCCTGAAAACAATTTTTAAATTTTTAAACTACTTCTTGGTGTTTTAAACTTCCACTTTAAGTGGCCACTTAAACCAGCCAATGACAGGTCATAAGCCCTGTAAATGCGTAGACTTCCATATTCCCTTATTTAAGGTATTCTCCATCCCTGTTGTAATTTGTTAATCTTAATGACTCTCGATGGGGTGAAATCCAGTCTTTTGTCTATGAACATTTGGACAAACTCAAATATAGTAATAAAACCAACTGGTCCAAAAAGAAGTTTAAAAATTGCAAAATTGTTTTCAGGTGTTGCCTAGTATGTGAAATAATTCAGTCGGATGAATCTCTTCACAACAATAAAGGTTTCAGCTTTTTAACCTCACTAAAATCAACAAATGGAAGAATTGAAGAAATATGGATGTTCAAACATAGGCAGAATGGTGAATGTTACACGGTGTGTAAAGTGGCCAATGACAGGTCATAAGCCCTGTGAATGCCTTGACTTCCGTATTCCTTTCTCAAAAATGTTTTCCCACTGTTGCGACAAATTTGAATATTAATTAAGTACTCGCTAATGGATTGAGAAAGCTGAGAATCGGGGATAAAATTAAACTAGGGTGTCGGAGTGCGCTACGGCGCTACGCCCTACGCTACGGAGTGCGCTACGGCGGCTGCGCCAGGTTCGTGGTGACCTCCCGACATCATACCTCCTCCAGTAGGTGGAACTGGTCTTCCGAGTCTTCGGTGACGATAGCGTCGATGTTGTAGAAGGCGGCGTGAAGAGTAATCACAGTTATCGAAGCCCCTATAAATTTAGAATTTTAATTATTGCTTTGTTCGCGTACATCACAAATAACACGAAACACTGATATGACACGTCTTTTAAATAATTTAAAAAAATATATATTTGCATTTTTACGATTTATCAAAATACAGTAAAACCGCTGTTTTACGTTTTTCAAGGGAGCAACAAAAAAGGTGTAAAACTGAGGAAAACTTTAAAGTGAGGAAAGGAAAAATGTATGGGAAAAATTAAATTTCATTAAAATATAATTATTGTACAAGACTATACTAAATATACTACAGAAAAATTGTAAGAACTGTCATGATTGAGGATTATTCATATTTACTAGTAATTTAATAAAAAATACATTGTATTTTTTCAAGCCATACTACAAGATGTTATTTTTTGTTGAATAAAAAAAAAAAATGTTTAAATAATTTTATCTGGGTACTAAACCTTTAAAACACGAAAATAAACATTTGAATTTGCATAAAATGCATACAACGAATTTTTCCCTAAATATTGGGAAAATTTATTTATATGGTATCACCTTTTTAGTATGGCACCACAAAATTACAATGGTAATTTAAATTAACATATTACAACAGAGATGAAGAACATTTAAGAGAAGGTAATATAGAAGTCCAGGCATCTACAGGGCTTATGACCTGTCAATGGCTGGTTTAAGTGGCCACTTTGCACACTGTGTAACATTCACCATTCTGCCTATATTTGAACATCTATCGATCTAGTCGAGCCGCATGGACACTATATGAGTTAGAGAAGAAAGAGGAATTGTGGATGGGTATTAAGAGAGTGCCTTGAGAATTAGAACGAAGAGGTAAGTCATGAACTGATAAGCGTTGAATTTTTTTACGCAGGTATATAGGAGCGTTAGGACTATGAAGTACATTGAACAGAAGTGAGAGGAAGTGATAGTCTCTCCGCTGTCTAATTTTGAGCCATTTCAGTTGCCTACGATAATCAGAAATGTGGTCATATTTACATAAGTAATTATGGTCTTATGTCAAAAGTACCATCTCAAAGAAAAATAGTCCTTAAGAAACAATGTTTGAAATACTGTTTTCCAAATCAAGAATCTGCAAATAATTTGTGTAATCTGCAAGTTTAATCTAGGAGAAAAAACCTGCACTGGGGTTAATACATTCAAAATATAGTATACTTATTTGTATGAAAAAATAAGCTGGAATAATCGGCTAGTTTCTTGGCTCACCGCAGGCGCTGGGCGCGCTTTATTAAAATTTATATTTATATTAGGATAAAAATACAATCGGTGGAAATGATTTAAAATAAATGGTAATTATTTATTTGTTTTTTGTAAACAAAATTACAATAAAACATTAATATGGTTAGTCAAATATAATGGTAAGCTGTTCATAATCACTTCTATACGCGGTTCGCCCCCGGTGATGAATGTATATCTAGATGGAAAAACTATTGAGAAAGTGGATGAAATGAAGTATTTGGGTATAATATTAGACTCTAAATTAAATATGAATGCAAACTTTGGGCATGTTTTAAAAAAAATATTATTTCTCGGCAGATTGAGAAATAAATTAGATAGAAATACTGCAGAACTCATACATAAAACTATGATTATTTCACACATAGATTACTGCTCAACAGTATTATTTTTAGTCAATGACGGAAATTTAAATGAATTGGTAAAACTTCAAAATAGAGCCATGAGAATTGTGCTAAAGAAAAGGAGGTATAATCCAAAGTTCTAAGAGATAACCTTCTTCTCCACATACCTCTTGTTTCATCTAATTATAGGCAAAATTCATATTTATGGCGAACTTTTAATAATTTTAATGTAATAACTAAATCATTAAACATAGATTTATTTGCAAATAATCTTAATGACGTACGGCGTTTGCTTTCGAAATAATTCGTAGTATATTTTCTTTTCATTTGGATTTACATTAAATTACTATTCATTTTATGTTCGAGAATCTTTTTTAACTTACTGTGATGCTACTCGTGAAAACCTGTAATAGACTTATTTGTTATTTGTTTTGTTTTATATATAAGATAAATATAGCTGTTGGTAATCCAAATAAAGAATAAAAAAATAAAAAAATAATAATAATAAAATAGAAAACATGCGAGAGTAGTGGTCAAGACGCTTGACTCACGCACAGAAGGTTCCTGGTTCGATTCCCGGTGAGAACACAAAAATTAAAAATGTGATTTTTCTCAAGCCTGGTTGTTCTGTAATGTAATTCACCACTGTAATTGGGCCTCCTGTCCTGTTGTGGTGCAAAAAAAAATGAAATGAAAATCTTAATTGGATAGCAATAAAAGAGACTGATGTATAATATGCTTGTTTTTATATTTAAATTTTTAAACAATCGAATGCCCAAATACTTCATTAATAAGATAGTGTTAAATAAAAAAAATCATAAATAGCCTGCATTATTTTACGGGCTGTTTAACCCATCACGCAATGCAGACTGTAAATAATATAAGGTGGAAGTTAACGAATTTAAAGCAGATATTTACCGAGGACCCAGAATAGGGCGGATCCCGCGCCGGCCCACAGGAAGATGGGCATACAGCAGAGGCCGACAAGCGCATACTGATGTGCCAGACTTAATTCGTACGACCCAATCTGAAAATCACATAAGAAGTTATTAACAAAAGTTAAAAATTAATCATTTTAGTCATAGCTCTTATACCCTTGAAAAATCTTTAGATTTTAATAAATTGTGATAGTAAAAAACCTCAAATAATTAATATTGCATCGTTTTAACTATTTAGAAGCAGAAACAATTAAAAATAATGAAGATTTCTAGGAAAAATAATCATCATCATCATCATTCCCTTTCCGCACCTTTATAATTTTTTGTTATGTTTTTATATATGTATTTTTTTTTTCATATTTATGTTCAATATATGTTAAAGGAAATTTATGCCGTTTATGTAAAATAAATAAATCACATCTTCAGAACTAATAAAGCTTTTAATAACATTACAATTTTTTATCAAAATCTCTCAAGAATATTTTATCAAATTAATTTGCAATATTTCAATGCTTTCTATTTTTTTTAAAGAAGGACATGTGTGACAAAAGGTATGGAATGTGGAAGAAGCCACATAGAATATGGAATGTATGCCAGGAGAAACGTGTGTGGCAGGATTTTTTCACTTTTAACAATTTTACAATAACATGTCGTTTTCAATACTCTGGAGCATATTTGTGAAGTTGAAAAATCGCTCTCCTGCACATTTTGTGTTTTGGCGTTCAGAATTGAATAGATGTAAAATTAAAAAGTAAAAAAATTCAAAAGTTTATTTAAAATTTTTAACTCCATATCATTTTTCCCAAAGTCTGCCTAGTGGTGTAGGGGTCAGCACGTTTGCCTACCATGCAAGAAGTCTCGGGTTCGATTCCCGTCATGGTTGATATGAAATATTTATTTAACTCATGTGTGGCTATGCGGTAACGGATGTCTACCTCGGGTAAAAAACATTTAATAACTCTCTTATTTTTTTTAATAACCAACTCATATTTTTTGTAATCCTTATATGGACTTTTTTACACCAAAATAAGGAAACATTTTTATAAAAAATGCACGGGCTTTTTCTATAAAAAACAATTTCTTCATTTTGTAAAATAAATTAAAACAAACGAAAGAGATGCCAGTATTATAAGTAGTTTATTAAATTTTATAAGAAAGAGCACGAGAATATAGCATATCAGAAGACCGACAAGGACACTATTTGTTAGGGGCGGAGCTTGAGTGACCGAGAAAACAATACCGAAAGAGCACGATACAGAATTATACCACTTGTGGGACAGAGAACACATCAGTCGCGTGAAGTTTTTTGTAGTATACTGAGCTGACGCTGTATTTAACACACCGTGTTCCCGAAATGTTTCTACAATTTATTCACAGTTTATCTGATTTAAATTATTTTTTGACAATTCTTGATGGAATTTCATTGTAATGATGTAATATTTACATACATTTACATATAAGTTATTAATCAAAAATACTTGGTACACTTCAACTCATTTCCACACTTAAGATAATATTTTGATTTCTATAAATCATCCTTACATTGTATAATATTTGCCAGTCTGAAGATGTCCATTAGAGGATGAAAGCGCTAATTGGTCAAACAAATAAGTGGAAGTGTACCAAAGGAAGTGTGCAAAGTTATTTCATTTAAAGTGTTCAAAAAATTTGTTCGTAACTAGTTTTAAAAAACGTGTTTACGTTGTCATTTTTGTGTATGTTTAATTATGATTTGATTATATCACGTATTACGTACTATTATTTTATTTCTTACAAGTTTTTTTTGCTATTTTTTTAGGTTTTATTTCAACATTATTCTAAGAATATGTTTTAACAGCGTTTTTATTTATTCTAATAAAATCTAGTATTTATTTGCAATAAAAAATTGATATTCTTTTTTGCATTCAAATAAGAGTTGTATTAGCATAGCATACTTTCTAGTCTCCCGGTTGATCTATTTCCGCTAAATTCAGTTGTAAGTGTAATTCGGAATTCAGTCGACAACCAGACGCGGGCGGCAGCGCTTGCTGGCGGGATTTTAAAAGGAATGAACACAATTTCTAACTTTATTTTGCATAAATATGCTTTAATTTTATATTTTTTATGTAACATCTTTGAATAAAGATCATTTTTAACACATACCATTGTAAATAATTTGGTATTTTAGCTTACATTTCAAAATATCTCGACTTATGCTTGTGGTCACATTGTGTTACACCACCGGCTGCAAAGGGATTATTCAGCACAGTCTTTTAAGAGTTAAAGGGGTGTTTCTACACTAAAAATATTATTATGAACCATAGTCCTTAGAATATAGCTTGATTAGAATGACAGTTGTCTACGTATCTGGCATGTTAATTTATTTTCTTAATACAATGCTTGACATATAAATCAACATAAATATATAAAATAAGCTTTAAAACTAAAAAAAAAACTAAAATAAACCTAATTATTACAAGGTTACATCATTTTGCAAAAACGTTAGAGATGGGACAAATTGATCGAATAAAAAAATAATTCATTTGATGTTGTTCATGAAAAAGGTATAAATGTCTTATTTTTTGGTGAATAATTGTCTTAAAAACACTATAATAGGCTTATCTTTGCATTGTTATATCAATTTTGGGAAACAGAGTTTTATGTTTGCATGAAAAAACTGATAAAATCGATTTAATCGGTACATTTATTTAATTTATTTATACTTTTACATTGTTTGTATTCTTTTTTTTATACAGAATAATGTTCCCTCACTGGGGTGTCCCGTGCCGAGGGAAACAGGATGACCAGTGATCAGTAATTTCCCATCACTATTGACATTAGTTTGGCAGCTGTCATTTTTTAATCAAACTATATTTTAAGGACTATAGCTTAATAAAGCATAAATAAATAAAGGTGAACTTATAACTATTGCATTTTTTTTGTAATAAATTATGTCTTATGATACTATCATGTGTTTTATTTATCAAGTATTTTTTTTTATTAATAAATTAAGGGAAAAACATTTTTTTAGAATCAAAATTATATTTGATGAGTTTAGTTATTTATGGTACGAAGAGTGGGGTGTCTTTGTGGCTATCTGTTATTGGTTCTATTATTTTGATGTTTTGCAAATGTAATTTTAATATTTCAGTTGAAATTTTAAATAAATAAGTGAAAAAAACATGTCTTTAAACTCACCTTCCATTTCATAGGATTGGATTTAAACTTGTAGCAAGCAAATAAGCTTGCGGCTATTGCTAATAGCAACAGGGGAGATGTTATTCTGTAAAGAAAAAAATAATATGAATTATAATGGCTGTTTTTTTTTTTTGGATTTATAACCATCTAATGGTGACTGGTTTTTTGTACATTTGTGCTCTATTACAATACTCAAATGAATAATGGATGCCTTGCGCAAACAGCACTTGAAAAATTTTGTAGAAATTTAATTTTAAAATCAGTGTTCATTTTGTCAAATGTATGGCTCTTCAGGAGTCCATGAATTGACTACATGAGAAGTTTGGCAACAGCATTATTTCCAGAAATGGTCAGAAGTGGTGTTAATTGGCATCCACAATCCTGTGATTTAACACCGTTGGATTATTTCTTAAGGGGCTACCTTAAGTCCATGGTCTATGGCAGGGCGGTCCAAACTAGATACGATCCCGAGCCAATCCAAATAACAAAATAGATTGGAGGGCCGCAGAGACAAACAGTTCAATGTTGTAACCGACCCGTTACAGGGGAGGGGTGGCGGCTTCGTCTCCCTGGTTCCACTCAATCGGCCCACCCGGCGGGGACCTGAACCCGGCGCACCGAGAAAGCACTGACCGCTAAGTCAACCCCAGTAGCCCTGAAAAGGACTTTCCAACGGGTCCTGTTGGTGTAAAGAGGCGAGCGCAGTCAGGGCAGTCACGGCGGAGCCAGCAGCGAAGCTCGAAGTCCAGCGGGAAGCGGAGGGCGAGGAGGCGGAGAGTAATACACAATACAACTGCCTTGAGCGAACTGACTGTTTATTTCAAAGTCTACACATTATAAAGCGCCCGCGGCGCACTTCCCGACGCCTGAGCGCGCGGCCGCCGCCGTGAACGTGAGCCGCCGCCGGGGCGCGGGGGTACGGGGGACCATTCGCCCGGCCTCCCCCACCTTACTCTACCCAACGGCCAGCCACGTAAATAGCGTTGTCAGCCCGCACGGCGCGCAACATATAAAAATGCACACACATACAAATAAACATTCAACATACATACATTAAACATAAAATAATCCAATCTTTTCCTATTCTACATTTTCCGGTATAGCCAAGGCCGAACCCGAAAATGGATCAAATCGCCTTTATTATGGGTTCAGCCCTTGGCTTTCACATATACCGAGGACCTATACTTCTAAATATTAGTTATAAATTAAAGTCAAACACAAACAATTTATTTAATAAACAATGCGGCTTCCATCGTTCCAGCGCGTCTGGAACAAATGTCATTATCAACATTAATGACAGTTATTGACAGACGCAGTGCGTGTGTAAGTGTATTAACTGACAGTGAAGACCTTTATTTAGATTTTTAAAATTCATAGTAGAATAAACGCTTTCACAAAGATAGGTACTGCCCATCATCGACCCCATTTTCAAGCCAAGATTCGTCAGTTTGGAGAAACGCTCGCCAAGGCGCTTTAAAAATTCAATTCCAGATTCTGTTCTGCCATTGTAAAAGGAGTCTGATTGTAGATCACATAATTCCAATTGAACGTAGTTATGCAGAAGCCATAGAAAAGTGAAATTGATATTAGCACTTTTGTGAAAAAAGTGCATTATCAAGCCTACACAACAGTTTGAATGTTTTTGACTTTAACAAATGATTAACAATGAATACATTAGTTTTTTTTTTTATTACAAACAAGAATCTAAATATGTATTTGACCAGTTTTAATGATTTTAAAGTACCATAAGATTTTTCTGGTGCTGTGGGTGTTTTCTGCCGAACTTAGTAAGTACGGGCTCGTCATCTTTTTAAAATTTACAACTTTCTTTGTACTTTATGAATGACATCCTTGTTTGGGGGGTTTCAAAAATGTTTTTCTTTTTTTTAAAGTTCTATGGTCGATGCATAATGAACATTACTAATGAGTGATGTCAGATAAGTTCAAACCTAACCCTTGAATTGTAAACATGACTATTAACAATCGGAAGTGTTTAAATTTGTGAAAAAGTGACAATTATTTATAAAATAGACGCTTGCAAGAAAAATGCTGTGTAAAAAGTTAACTGTATCCTCATCCATAGTGTCAACATTGTAAAAAAATTCGAATGTTTATTTTTCTGGAATTGAAATTCAGAAAGTGGTATGTTTACAAGCATTTATTATAATTTTCAATAGTGACAATATGCAATGGCGATTGGATTTTAATATATTTTTTTTATTTTAAATATATTAGGACCCCTGTATTTAGTAGCCTTACGTGTCATGTGCAAGGCTAAGGTACTCAGAAAAAATCGATTTTGTTTGTCTTGGAAATGGGATGTTCGATCACTGATTTTGGTTTATTACCTTTATGAGTCCAATCACCATTGTTGCAAAGTTCAAGAACAATGGCGCGTGATAACTACTTTTAACTACAGTGTGGATATCTGTTAAGGATATTCCATTTTGCCTGCGTTCTGCTTCAAGATTATGGCATTGTAAACAGATGTTCGATACTCTGTGAAGAAATATCATCGCATGGACAATAGTCATCATTCCTTCATTTAAACCTATATAGGTAACTTCTCATAGCTCCGTGTCCGTGGCGATTGGATTTAGAAAACCAACCAGAGGAAGGTGGTAACGAGTAATGCTTACTACGAGCAAATTCAGTCGGTCCCGTCTTCCTCGTAATAACCAAGTTCGACTGTATATACAAGAGTTTAAAAGTCACACTATGCAAAAAACCTTAAAAAAAATAAAAAAGGTGAAAAATATACTTACAAACAATAGGCGAAAAGGGCGAGGAACACAAAGAGATAGTTGGCTTGGAAATATTCCACATTTCGTACAAGGCGCTTGCTCAGGCGCGGCAGAGTGGATGGAACCTTAAATGTCAAGCAGTAGCAAATATGAACAAATGTAAACGTCAGTTGTCGGTAGTAAAGAGTTTTTTTTAATTTTTAAATGCAGTAAGGTGATTAAAATCTTGATCTTGAAGATATCGATTTTAATACAGGTATGTACATAACAAAATATTACATCAATGTTTTGAGTATGTCCAAAAGAAGTATACAAATTGGAAAATTGTTTTCAGGTGTTGCCTAGTAGGTGAATTGCTTCAGCCGGATAAACCTTTTTCTGAATGTTTATATCCATACAGTGTTATTTATTATATTATATTTATTTATTACGTACTAGAAAATAATATTAAAATAATGTAAATGAATGCCTCGACACGGGTTATGCCCAGCGAGGTGTTCATAGAAAAGAAAAAACATAAAGTTTTATGTGAAATAAATAAAAATAAATTTCACCTACATGATAAAGGTTTCAGCTCTTTCACTTTACAAAAGTCAACAGATAGAAGAGTTGAGGAAATGTGGATGTTTAAACATAGGCGAATGGTGAATGTTACACAGTCTGTAAAGTGGCCACTCAAACCAGCCAATGACAGGTCATAAGCCCTGTAAATGCCTAGACTTTCATATTCTCTTCTCAAAAATATTTTCCCTCTCTGTTGCAACAAATTTAGATATTAAGTATTACATCTTAAAGATATGGGAATTTGTAAAATCAGTACCTTGAAATTGGAAGTTTGCACGAAGAGAAGCCAAGGACGAATCGCCTGACGCTGAGCCGCGATGAGAGAAGTCACTGTGGCAGGAGAAAACACACCGCTGAGCTGGCTCACATTAAAGTTGCTGGAACAAAAATATAAAGAAACTAGGGTAAGTATTTTCACAAATCGGGAATAACATTAAAAATATATAGAATTTCAAGGCTCGAGACACAAACTAGCTGCACACCGACACTAGGTGTTGTATCTCGATTATTTATCGTAGCTGCTCCAAATTTAATTTACTTTGTCCCCATTTAGATATTTTTAATACAAAATTTTGTGACTTTTTGTGACAAAAAAAACTTTTTGAAACACCAAAATAAAACATTTGTCAGTGTGTAATAAGTTTATGTTTCTTTAATTATGTTTATTTTATTATAATGTCAAAATTTTGAATTGGTCAACTATATTACGAAAATCCCTCTCCTCCACTCCTCCACTCTATTTCCTCATCCCTTAACCTTCTTAAGAGCTCTTTTTTTTTCTCTTGTCTTATATGACATATTATTTTTCTCTTTACTGTGTAACATGTTCTCTCATTATATTTGTGAAAAACTGGATGTATGTACTATTTTTTATATTCTTATATAACAACTGTTGTTTTTCCTAAATAAATAAAAATAATAAATAAAAATAAAATGTACTTAAACAGTCTCACATCCCACCTTTAATCCGACGTGTGTCCATCTCAAAGTTTGTCTCTGAACTGACAAATAAATTCATGTATTGTTAGAATGACTTAAAAATGCTAAAACTTGAGATATAAATTTGTATGGAGACAGGCGGCTTGAGCATTTTGAAATATTCCTAAAGTTTGATTGAATTACAGTGAAAATTTAATTACTTTAAGGTGGTTTCAATGCATTTTTCATCATCGTCATTCCCTTTCCGCACATAATGGTGCATAGGGCATTGCATTGGCGCATGGACCATGAACGGAAAGGCAGATTTGGGTTACACAGTATGTGTAAGAGTGGATGATTTGGAAAACCAAGGCAAAATCGAGTACAGCTGTCAAATTGTAAATAAGTAGGTATAGGTATTCAAAACACATATCATTGACATAAATAAAACAAAATAAACAAAAAATACTAACTTGAGGAAACTTTTTTTCTGCGCTGTAGCGGGAGCATCCATGTCCCCGTCGATTTCCACGTTCACGGGTTCACCCATTATGAAAATTGACTAAATAAAAGTAAAAATGCACGAACGTCGGCCTTCGTAAAACGAGAGAATGATTAGGTTAGGTGAGATCACTTCAGCGCACACGCCGAAACAGACAATTTAGGGTTGTAAATCGTAATATATAATATTATTTTCAACACGTAGGCGCGTTATGTATCACTTTAACATATTATTTCCTTGTAAAAATCGTGATTTCTAATGACTAATCGACGTGTCATCAGAAAACGAAAACATTCCCAAGCATAGACAATTTGTAGACGTAGACTAGCTGTCAAAATATGTTCCTAAAAAAAGTAGAGCAGAGAATTGGATTTTAGATAGTAAGTCAAAAAGAAAAATTCAACAATTGAACGTTGAAAGCGATCGTACTTTTACGTGATACTTTTTGCGTAGTTTTAATGTTAAACATTCTTCAGTCTGGAATTTCTTTCTAAAAATAGTTGAGGCTAGAATTGTCTATACGCCAGCGCTGTCAAAATCAAAAAATATTTAGGTTTTTGTGCTTGTTATTTATTCCGCGACGCTTTTTGACCTGCGACCCCTATCACGATGTTTTTCATGAAAATACCATTCTACGAATAATAAATTAAAATTTTCCCGCTTTGTAATGAGCATCGACGCCGAAATGAAATATAAAATAATCAACGGCTGACAAACGCTGTCGACGCGAGTTTAAGTGATAAAATTGTGATGTCTGGCAAGTGCGTTTTGATTTTACGAATAAGTGTTATTTTGACTTAAACATAATTCCTTCGACCGCAGCCTCATCTTACTGCAATTTGTGATAAACTTCTCGAAGCGAGTAAGCATAATTTGTATTATAATTATATATATTTTAGGATTTAGACTACATCTAATTGAGGTTATGTCATATAGATTTTTATATTTATATACAAATATTATTGCGCTCCTTTATTTTCCTTATTGATTGGAACATTTAAGCCGTATTTTCAATGACTGACTTAAAATTATAATTACATTTCATTTGACTAGTTGTTTCGAATCATGTCTTCTGATAACAGCCAAATTCCTTAAAAATAAGGTCCAGTTATTTGCTACCGAAGCTTAGTGTAACTAATACTCGGAACAAATTAACATAACAGCATTATTTAGTTGCGTTTACTCGCTTTAAAAACAATTGGTTAATTAAAACCCGGATAAAATAATTATTGAAAAGTAGTCAATTTATTTTTTCTTGCAGTAATAAAAGAGAAATATTTCTTCATGGGTATGTAAAACTTCAAATTATTTTTGTCCAGTCTCATAGTAATATCACGCACATATTTTTTTTAAATTTAAAATCATGATCAAAAAATACAATTTCAGAACTAAAATATTGACATCTTTTTTGACAGTTTTTCCAACGCGACAGCATTATTCTATTTTTGTTTGTGTGTGTAATATATTAAGTATAAGTACGTATGTGTGTGTTTTGTCTTGAACTTGAAAAAAGAACGCCGATATGATATTAAGATCTATTCACACACGAACGGTCTTGTGCTACTCTGCGTAGTTCTAAAAAATCTGTGACCAAGCCGCTCCATCTTTCGACCTTGCCCTTTCGACACTTCCCAGAAGGATATTTTTCTCCATACTATCAGAATTCCCTCTGGAAATATGTCTGTAGGATTTTGGTTGCGGAGTGTTGGAGCTCCTACCGCAGTTAGAGATTGACAGAAGACACGAGGTTGCCCTTTAATGTGTATTTATTACATGGCGAATAAATAGTGAATTGTGTTGCGTGAGTGTTATGGCGATGATGGGTTGAAGAGACTGCACTTAAACTACATGCTGGAACTGAGTGACTACGTTGAACTTGACTAGCTGGGCTAGACTTGTTGGGCTGACTGGGCGTTGACTGCGCCCTGTAGTCTCTTTATGGGCCACGTTCCTTTGTTCTTCATATCTCCATGGTTCGGACGATATTGCAGGACTTTGATCTCGTGTTTTGCAGAATGTAATTAATTGAATTCAATAGAAAACGCTGACTTGCTTCATCGGTTATTGCCTTATAATTTCAGGTGAAATTATTTAGCACGTGTGTGTCATCGATCATGGACTATAAACCCCTCATGCCCAAAGAACTGCAGGATTCTTTTCTCGCACATGGATGTTAGTTTTATCTTATGTCTAGTTCCTGGAGTATGAGATGGTTGAACGTCTGGCTGTCCATGGAATCCGCAGCATTCGCCGCAAACATCACATTTCGACAGCGTCGATTTGTTAAATTTTAAAGTCTTATACAATTCACACGTCATCATCATTCCTCTTTCTGCACCCAGTAGTGCATTTGATTGATCAACCAAATCCAGCACTTTTCGATCATCTGTTAGATGAGGGTAAGGTGATCAGGTTAGGCTTCAAATGCCAGTCCAGGAACAATGAAATATTGCAGTTTGAACAACCTTTAAAATCAATACTTTATGTCCACCCTGCCAGGAATCGAACCCAGGACCTCGAAAATGGTAGATGAATGCGTCAATCACTACACAATGAGGTGGACTTGTGTCCACTAGATATCTTTATTCGGGAGTTTTACCTGAGAGCGGCCATCGAGTCGAAACACTTTTCCGGGGTTCTGGTTTTATTTCATACACAGAACTGTATTCTTCATCCGCCTGGACACAGAGAAAAAATTTTAACATTCGAAAGGACAGTATGCAATCTTTTAAATTTCAGGAATTTTTCAAAGGCATTCTTATTTGCGCTAATATTAATTAGAAAATGGGAATCGTGTTTTGGTAGTGCGAGTTTTTAGTTTTGACATTTAAAAATTGAAAACAGTATTTTTTATTCATTATTTATTTGTTTAGATGATAAATTTACAGACTTACTGAAAAAAATAGTTTTTTTTAATAACTACTGGGAGTATAATATCTACTATATGTTTTATTAACAAAAAAATATTTAAAAAAAACTCCAATTTGCTTACTAGTATAACAATATGATTTATTAATAATTACTTAAATATATCTAAAAATCTACATAATACATAAATGAATTATCTCTATCCATAAAATTTACACTTCACGCTAAAAAAAAAAAAATGAATTTGGTCCCGTGAGAACCGACCTTTATGTCTGACACGTGGTTCCGCCCAATGGGAAGTTTGTAATCAAAAATCGTATGACATTTGCTCGACCAATCAGCGTGCTACAATCGCATTCCATATCTCTCGCTCTTTCTTACCAGTGGCGATAAGCATCTCCTTACTCGTTTTCGGATATTAAAATTCAAATCGATCAGTCTTCTCATTTCTGCGGGAAAAAATAACGAAGTTATGAATAATCATTTGTATAAATAATAAAGGTGACAATTGTATTTTTATTTTACGATTATACTATCATTGTTATTAAATAATTACTATCTGAGATTGTTATAATGTATAGGGTATTTCAACAATGTTTTGAGTAAATCCAAATGTCTGTAGAAAGGCTGGATTTCAATCCGTGGGATTCAATTTATTTTATTCAATTGGAAAGCCAGCAAACATTTATAAGATACAATCTGGATACAATTATATTATAAATACGTATCATAAAGTCCAATTAGAGGCTTTCGATAATATTGTTATTGTAAATGTTGTCACATCAAAATTATACATAACTTAAAAAACTAATCATACGCAACTACTTATAATATTACTAAAAATGTCAATGCATATCGCATAGAATAAAGAATAGTCCAGAAGGAGCGTAGAATCATATTTGAATACATCGGACTGTGTCCAATAATTCCCCCACTATGCCTCACTTTCGCCGCGCACATTCGTGACGCCGCAGCGTAATGTTGCACGGTAGGAAAAAATATAATTATGACACAAATGTAAGGTAAAAAAAGCAATCTGTTAATTTCTCTAAAATGTTATTGTGCACGCGGAAATATTGATTGACACAACAGAGTAGATAAGTAAAGGGTCATTTAATAAGAGTAATTGAATTAATGAACTTAAAACATAAAACAAATTTTATTTTACATAAAACTGATATGTTTATATCACGTTAAATAATATTTGATGTTTTAAAGATAATGTCGGTTGAATGTCTACTATAGAGTTGTTTAATTCGAGATCCAATTTTCATTACTTCTCTCATTAGATGAGCAAAGTAGGGTAAAAAAAATACTACTCTGGCAACACTAACGAAATGTTTGTTTGTTTTTTCGACAATCTGACAGATGGAAAAATAATTCATTTTTTTAGTCATGCATTTGTTACATACACATTCATTTGATAATTACACTTGAAATGTGATTGCATCCTGTTTCTTTAAGATCCTAGCAGTATTTCTACACTTTAAAAGGATACAACACGGCATAGTTGAATTCAAATCAGGAGTTACGTACTGAGCGACGTCTACAAAGAAACTAATGGGTCAAAACGTAAACCTACTCATTTATGAGTAGTTTAGTCGCCTTCTGTTTGATGTGCGTATGCGGTATCTGGAATATTCTTAATTATATGGTAATACATATTATTAAAAATATATCTCTACAGTGAACATTTATTATCTGCCTACATACAGAACGGCACATAACCTGCATAATATAGGCTAAGGATTCAAGGCGCAACATCATAACTTGATTTTTTTTGTACATTTAATTTTCAAAGGAAGTTAAAGATATTTTATTAATATCAATAAAATTTTATTGACGAATAAACATTAGCGTGAGCCGATGATGTATTGATTTTTTTAGACATCAAAGTGAAAGTGGTCTAAAAAGTTGCATTTTGGATCACATTGAACGTAAACATTATTTACATAAATATTCCATACCACTTTTGGCCCTCAACCGAGGTTTGATGTTTGTAACTGTCTGAATATTTTGTTAATTATCTATATTAATAAAATATTTTTTTGTTAGTAAAGATATAACTTAAATCACATTACAAATTCAAACACGTTTTCAAACTACCGAAATGCAAAAAGTTTACACTCCGCGGAACCGATTCCGTTGAGCGCCTGGCTAATATTGACGAAAACAATGGCTCATTAAAATAATGCTACCCATATTACAAAACAAAGTGAAACTCACGCCCTTAGAATGCTTATTTAATAAGGTTTAATGCACATTATACATTTTAATTGGACTGATTTTCTTATTTAAATACGAAATATTTTGTTTATTATATACATAAATGATATTGTCGAAACATTAAAATATTCAAAAATAAGACTCTTTGCAGACGACGCCTTAATATATATATCGGGAGAAAATTATAAAACAATTATGGACAGACTAAATCATGATCTTGATAGTGTATCACTGTGGCTAAAAATCATAAATTAAAATTAAATATTAACAAAACTAAATATATGAATATAGGAAACAAAAGAATAGAAATTACACGATCAATTGTAATAGAAAATGAAAAACTTAATGAAGTCACTGAAATTAAATATTTAGGTGTAATGTTGGATTCAAAACTTACATTTCACCAAAACGCTAAGATGGTAATGAATAAGATTGCAAAAAAAAAATCAATTTTGGGAAGGATCAGAAGATTTATTGATAAGGACTCCTGCAACACTATTTACAAAGCAATTATTGAACCACACGTTAACTACTGTAGTAGCATTTTATTTTTATCAAACAAAGGAAACATAGATAAACTAACTATATTACAAAATAAAGCCTTTAGAATCATTTTGAAAAAAAACAGATACACGAGGGTAAAGTCGATGGTAAATGAAATGAGATTATTAACATATAAACAAAGAATATTTTACAATACAATGATATTTGTTCATAAAATTATAAACTCTAATAAAAAAACAGAATTTTGGAAAAAAATTGATCGGAACCAGCATGAACACGATCACAATACTAGAGAAAAGAACAAAATTAGACTTCCATTTAGGAAAAAGGCAAAGTCACAAAATTCAATTTTATTTAAAGCAATTAAAAAGTATTACGAAATGGAAAAAAATATTTATGAAGAAAAAAACATATCAAAATTTAAAATAATGGTCAAGACATATGTGATAAACAACTTATAAATTAAATATATTTGCAATGTTATTATTAGAACACACATAACAATATGTATGATATGTGTGCCCTACTTTAAGATTTAAATAAAATAAAAAAATATTTAAAAAAATGACAGCCGGTTTGACGCAAAAAATCGACTTTTTCGAAAACTTCAAGCTCTGGTTGAGGGCCAAAAGTAGTAACGAATATTTTTTGCATTCTGAGTAATCCAAAGGGCTACTTTTTAGACCCCTTTCATTTCGAAGTTCGGAAAAAAAATATCGGGCCACCCTATTACACATATTGCAGGTTCTATTTACAAATTAATTTTGAAAAGATTTAGTGGAACATTTAGAAATTTTAAATAGAGATTGGTTTCTGGTCTGCGTTACTGGGACTCTAAAATTAATAAGTGATAGAATCTTAGGGCAATTATCATGTTATTTAAAGTTTTATACATAAAAATGCGAGTTTGGATAGTTTGTAATTTAGGTAAGTTTGTAGATTCATCTGGATCTGTATCCAGAGTTCCAATACGATATAAATGTTAATTGTATAGATTCAAATCGGTTAATGTATTTTTTGTTTTGAGGGCTCCAAGTGGGAGAGGCGAATTCTAATTGACTTCGAACATATATAAATTAATTATAATAATAAAAATACGTATATAGTTTCATTTCACTTTTATTTATCATTTTTACCAATGACCGGGTTTCGTCGTGGCCGACATCGTCAGACTGAACAAATTTCTATGTTATATACTAGTCAAGCAGGGGTTGTAAATCATGATTTTTGATCATTATGGAAATAAAATTATTTAATAAAAAAGTGACAAAAATTGTATGAATTTAAGTTTTGTTTGAATGCATATAAAAAAAACAGATTTGAAAAGTATATTTTGTGAAGTTTTATAGTAAAAATGTATTTAAATTTTATTAAAACTATAACAGGGGCCGCTGGTTGGTAGTTAAGGGTGCCGGTGGTATATTATATACTTAAAACCGTTATAACTTTTAAACGCAAGCAGTTAGAATAATTTGGAGTATGGCATGCTTTTGCTATCGGCGGTTGACATTTGTCGATTTTTCAGCACCGAATCACTTCCGCGCGATACAGATAAAGCTTGGCTTTGGCCACCACTGTTTACTACTGTTTCTGAAGCCTTCTATCTGTCAACTCAAATTCGCATTTATTTTATTTATTTATTTTATTAACATAAACGGCAAATCTGCCTTTTACAAAAAATTATAATACTAACATATTTTGCTTAATATATATATTTTTTTAATATAAATTTCCTTATACCCAAGATTTATAAAAAAAAATTAAACCTAAAAATTATACGTGATTTATATTTTAAAAATTAGCCTAAAAATTATACAGCATATTTAGTAGAAAGTTTAAACAATTCAAGGATAAATGGAAAGAACAAAATTAAATAATAAAACATTCTACAGTAATACAACAAGAAAGTTATAAGTACTGTTTCATACAGCTGGGCAAAGTGAACAAAAAACCGTATATATTATGAAATGCATGAATAAATAAATATAATTACCATTCACCATCTTTGAAAAAGTTAAAAAGGTTTGTTCTATAGGAACAATACCCTACACTAAATATATCAGATACGTGGGAATAACTATTGCCGAGTTCATGAAGTCTGTTGTTTGATTTATAAATAAAATTAAAAAAACATGTGCAAAAAATTAGCTGGTTATGAAACATTTGATGTTTAAAACCTAAAATGCCTCGGCTACTAATTCTGACGTGTCTGCAACTTTTTATAAGGGTGAAGAATTCGTGTTATTTACTTAAATATTTGTTTTGATTGTAAAAGGTCAAAACAACACGCAATATTGAATTTCTTCCTATGACGTCCGCGGAATGTTTCCTTGGTCAGCAGTGTCAGCACACGACCCACGATAAAGGCGCTTTTCCGATTACATTGTATATTTATATGTATTTTTATAAGTATAAATTCATCGAAATTGCAATTTCGGTAATCGACAATGAGGGGAGATACAAAAAAGAGGCTTTTTATCAACTGCGCTTAGAGAAAAGTTTAAAAAAGGATTTCGCAATGAGTGAGTTAAGTGCTACGGGGAATGAGGAACTTCAGCCCTACGGGAAATTGGATACAAAAAATGTTTTCTTACGCGGGGTAAAAATTAGAGCATTAAATTGTACCACAAAGTTTCTTGAAAATGTACAGAAAAAATAATAAAAAATACTTTGATAAAAACGCACCACTTTAAATGACGTCACTGGTTCATGTGAATCAACCTATGATCTGAGAGCTATGGAAGATTTCCGGTCTGCTTGTCGCTTCTGGACCAATAGGAAGAACTGAATGAGAATAAGCGGAAATGAACCTCTGACGTTACACGCGGAGTTATTTCAGAAATACAAAACTTTGAAAAATCGTAGCACCGATAATACGATGTATAAAAATTAAAAAAAAAAAAAAAGACTTAGTTTAACAGTCTATTAACAAATAAAATTTAAAAAAAAAAACACTGAACTTCCTCGTTGTAGAAAAATCTTTTCTTACGCGTGGTAAAAATTTGAATACTTAATTCGTGGTTTAATATTCCGAAAGAAGTCAATCAAGGCTGTGTAATGTCACCATGGTTTTTCAACATATACATCGATAGCAAAAATAATGTTTCATTTTCAAGTAGAACTGAGTCCGCTAATTTTCACAAGGTTCAAAATCTCGCAACTCGGCGTACCATGTTGGATATGAGCTTTCTCTACAAAATTGTTAATAACGTAATTGATAGTCCAGAAATTGTTAGAGGCATTTCATATCGAGTCCCTGTCCGTAGAACTCGTCAATATGTACTCTTCGACATTCCTAACTCAATGACTAATTATCTAAAAAATAGCACCCTACGAAGAATACAGATTACCTATAATGACAGTTTTAGTGACATCGACATACTACATTGTAAATACCATATTTTTATCAGATCTGTTAAAGACATTTTAAATTTATCTCCTGCTTGACTTTTAACTTTTAATTTGATTTTTAATTTTGTCTTTTAATTTTAACTTATTAATTTTAATTCTTAATTTTAACTTTTAATTTAAACTTAATTTCAAATTAAACTTTTCATTTTAACTTTAACTTTTGATTTTAATTTTAACTTTTGATTTCCACTCTTAATTTATACTTACTTACATCTACTACCTGTATCTAATAATTTATTGTTGGTTGTGATTTTTTTACAAATAAATTTAAATGTTCATGGAAGCAGAGAGAGAGGGAGGAAAGTAGAGTAGCTATACAATGTCTTCTTCTTTTTATGTACTTTTTACGTAATATTTTTATTTTTACTTTTTTAGAACACAATTATTTTGCATTCATAATAATTAGTGTGAAATCTGTAATTGGTCTTACTTTTTAAAATTGTTCTTTTGTACTTTGTTTTATACAAAGACTGTATGATTTCATTAATAAATAAATAAATAAAATAAAGATTTAAGAATGGGAGCAAAAATGAGTGGTATAACTGTTAACTGTCTTCTGTATGCGGATGATGCCGTGCTTCTTGCTTTCAGTAAAGGAGACCCGCAATTCTTGGTAACAAAAGTCTACGATGTATGCAAGAAAAGCGATTTGCTAATGAATGTTGATAAATCAAAATTGATGGTTTTTGAAAGGGGTGAAAATATAACTAATTGTGAGATCAGTGTGAACGGAGATATTCTGAATCAGGTAGAAGAATTTGTGTACCTGGGAAGTATGTTTACTAGGGACGGAAAGGCCGAGAAAGATATTGAAAGGAGGGTGAGTGCCGGGAACAGGGTGAACGGTGCACTGAAATCTACTTTGGCAAACAAATGTTTATCGCAGGAGGCTAAACTAGCAGTTCACAACGGAGTTCTAGTGCCAACTCCAATGTATGGGAGCGAAGTGTGGAATTGGAAAAATTATGATGAATGTAAGTTGAATGCTGTCGAAATGCGATCCCTCAGGCAAATGTGCGGTAAATCGATGTATGATAGGTGCACAAATGTCGAGGTCTGTGAACTGTGTAAGGCTGAGACATGCATTATCGACAGAATCAAGAAAGGGGTGCTGCGTTGGTTTGGACATGTAGAGCGAATGGACAGCGAAAGAACGGCTAAAAGGATCTACGATGCAAATGTTGATGGATGCAGAAAACGAGGAAGACCGAGAAAGACATGGCACGATCAAGTCCATCAAATACTTGAAGATGGACATGTCAAAAGTAGGAATAATCGGCGTGCGTGCATGAGAAGATGTATGAATGTAGAGGAAGCGAGGTCTGTATGCCAAGATAAAGTGTTATGGCGTTCTATCTTCTCTGCCTACCCCTACTGATAACGGCGTGATGGTTTGTTTGTTTGTTTAATTGTACTTCGAATTTTCTCGAAAATGTACAAAAAATTCATAAAAATGAACTGCTTTGCATCTTCTCATAGCAAGACATAGCATAGATTTATATACGAGTATAGTACAGGTAAACGTCGTTTTGCACCGGTTCGATTCACGTCGATTTACAACTACGCCGGTTGGTGCCGGCGTGGGATTCCCCGGTTCGGCCGACACCAGTGTCTCGATTATGAACGCTATCTTCATCTGTAAATATCGAGACGGTATACTTAACTTCTGTTCTATTTGTATCTTACCTCGGTATGTTCTACCTACTTGTCATATCGACATCATATGATCGAAACAAGCCAATGAAATGACTACGAACAATTAGTCCGCGTTCCTTACGCCATTAACATTCAAAATAATTCTTATTTATATTTTAAATAAGCTTCTTTAACAAAAAGTGCTCACTTCAAAGCGCTAGCTTGAACATGAATTTTGCATGACTTTTGGAAATCGCCTATACGGTACGCTTAGCGATCGTCTGTATGTATCTACCGATCTGTACCGATCGACTACAAAGCCGGCCCCTTTAACGTCTCGATACATACAGGCGATAGTTATTATATTTTTTCCATCTGTTTTACTATCTTTCCGAGTGCATGTATCGAGATGTTAAAGGCTTGTTTCGATTATATGATGTCGATATGACAAGTAATAATGAAGCTTTGTCACGTAGTGCGTAGATATGTGTACCGTGACGCTTCCCCTTGTTACATATCGATTTACCTACCCAAAACTTGGAGGGGCGGGGAGGGGGTCGGTAGTTTATCTTCGTAATCGCGCGGGAGAATTTATTTTCAACTATACCGTCATGTCATCATAATCGCGGCCCAGAAGCCGATAGACCACAAGGGTAATTAAAAACTATATTGAAGTAGTAACGAGCAGTAAAAAGTAGATCTCCGGTCTAATCAACTTAGCCACCCCTATCTTTATTTTTTATTTTTTTAATTATTACACCTTTTACTTTATTTTTCACAATGTTTTTTTTCTCTTTCTACTCGGTTTTTGTCTATGTTCTTTTAAATATGCTTTTTGATATGCACATAATTTTTTTTTTACTTTGACTTTAAATATGTTTCTTACTATGTATTCTGTTTTAACTTCGCATTTTACTGTGTTTTAAAATAATTTTATTTATTTATTTATTTATTTATTTATTAACGGACATTGTCCATGTATACAATTTATAAGGTTTAAATATTACAATAAAAGAATAGTTTAAAACATTTAAAGAAAAAAGAAAGAAGCATTGACAAACATAAGGGACATCGAGACAAGATCTGGACTATTTATGTAGTGCTCGTTTAAATCGTTGTAAACTTAAACCAAAAAAGTCCAGATCCTGTCTTGAGTTAACAATACGACAAAGGCGGGTCATTGGAGAATTTAGGCCATAGTTTGTTCTATGCTGATCGATGAACAGTACTTCATTGTTTCTCAATCTACGAGTCGGGATATTGAATTTTACTTGTCCCAGTAATGATGGAACATCGATTATACCATTTAGTATGCCGAACATATATATGGAGTCAATATTAGTTCTACGTTTTTGTAGACTAGAAATATTTAACATTGACTCTATTTCAGCATAAGAATAATTATCTCTCTCTAGTCCAAGCATCCACGCTATTTTTCGAAGCAAGCGATGTTGGACTGATTCAATGTGATTAATGCGATTGACATAGAATGGAGACCAGACCACTGAGGCATATTCAAGAAGAGGGCGAACAGTTGAGCAATACAGAGTTTTGATTGTACGGACATTAGTAAAATCAGAGGATATTCTGTTAATGAAGCCAAGTAATTTAAGTGATTTATTTACTGTATTATCTATATGCTCGTTGTATGTCAGTTTATAGTCCAAAACAACTCCTAAATCTCTGATGGACTTGACTACATCAATTTTGGAGTTTTCTAATAGGTACTCGAAGGAAATTGGTTGTTTTGTTCTATAAAATGACATTATTTTGCATTTTTTAATATTTAGTTCTAATTTATTGACTTTACACCATCGGTTAAAAGAGTTAATGTCTGATTGAAGAAGAAAGCAGTCTTGTAAAGTTTGAATTATTTTGAGAATTTTGTTGTCGTCCGCGAAGAGCCAAAAACGAGAGTAAGAGAATGATTTAGCAACATCATTAATAAACAAATTGAAAAGCAGGGGTGCCAAATGAGCACCCTGAGGTACACCCGATGTAACATCAATACTGGTTGATAAATAGTTATTTATCCGAACATTTTGTGTCCTACTAGTTAGATACGATTTAATAAATGATAGTAATGGATCTCTTATTCCCAAGGCATGTAATTTATACATGAGAATTTTATGATCTACTTTGTCAAATGCCTTAGAAAAATCTGTATAAAGAACATCAATCTGCTGACCATTTTCGAGTGCTTTGACAATAACCTGGGTATAATCTACCAGGTTAGAGGTGGTTGATCTGGCAGATCTAAATCCATGCTGTTCATCGATCAGTATATTCTTAAACATGGGCGTGATTTTGCTAGCAATTATAGCTTCAAACATTTTAGGGATACAAGATAATGTTGAAATAGGCCTATA